>NC_135963.1:9082547-9147547 GCF_053455715.1 Rhinoraja longicauda
AATCAATCACGTTGAAAGCAGAGAGACCTGCTGTAAGTAAATACACAAGAAATGTATGTATTATGCACTTAAAATGACCCTGAGCAGATCTTTTTTTAAATAAAGTGTGTGGAACTTCAGTGGCTCTGCGATGCTGCTAGTACTGGCAGATGCAGCAAAACTAATATGTGTAAATGCTTTAAAGCAATAATCTGCTTACAGCGACACTTCCCCTAACAGCAGCAGAGCTGAAGGGAGGAAGATGACGCTTGGCAGCAAAGAGAAACAGAATTGTTTTGACACTGCCATTGAATAACAAATCATGGTTGATAATCATTTCATAGGCTAATTGCGTACGGTATGTTATGCCGTGTTCAGAAAAAAAAACCCTTTCCCTCTCCCCACCCAAAACAATGAATTCTGCTTGATATTAATAATTAACCCTTCACTTGCTCGAAATATACCTAACAGTTGCCCGAAACAATTGTCAGAGAGAGTGGGGCTCATGGACAATGTTTAGGGACAGTATTCAGTGTCTGTTCCTTTGGCACTGAAGTAGGCTCATTATACATGACACTATTCCAACCCAGCCTATTTACTAAACCTATTATGTGGAGGAACATATGCCTGTTTGCTGATTTCAGCACACTTTCCATACTAAAAGGTTTAAGGAAAATTAATTCAAAGGCTTATTTTTTTGTTGTCAAAATGTCATATTATGGCCAGTGCGCTTTGCTTGGTAAAATCTCTGGGAAGCCTGCATTCTGTTCACCTGCTGCTTTATTTGCTGTCAAAAAACATTTGACGCAGAAAGCATTTAAGCATGTATACAACCCATGGAGGGATTCATTTGACCTCATTATACAGCAATAAAGAAGAAATCCAGTTTGTTAAATATCACCAACCTGCGTGCATTTCATATTAGATCACACAAAGGCGTGCTTCAAAGGTATTTCTAGAACACACTGCAAGCGCAGAATGGGTTAAATCTTTCTTGCCAGAAGGTGTTCTGACAAATACAGGGGGGGGGGGAAGGAGAGATGCGTCGCTCCCTTTAAGAGCAGAGCAACTGAAGAAAAAAGAGATTTATGCTTTTAATTAATGGCAATTAAACCATGCCTGTTGGCTTGGCCTATGGCAATTGTTCCCTGCAAAAAAGGAGGCTGTGCTGGTGACAAGTATTTGAATCCGCTAAGTTCTGTCAGGGGAGCTGACTCTGCAGGCATCAAAACCAAACTAAATCAATAAAAGAATTAAACTTTTATAAATTGCATTTTGACAAGTATCAGATACCGTTAAGCTTTGATATTATGAATTCCTTGGAGGTGATGCAAACAAGAAGGGCCACAGTTAGAGATTCAAACAATCAAAGAGGCTTGTTAACATGCACTGTCAGATGCATCAGTGCTATTAATTACTACAAATTAATGTGACTCTCTCTTCCTCTGGTGATTGGAATAATAATCAGCTGGAATGAGCACAGAGAACATATGCAATACTGCCAAAAATAATAAGAAGAGAAGCTAACAGACGTCGGCAAGTACTGCTACTTACAGGCCTGATCATTTGTTTATTGCTTCACTGTTTTATTCTTCACCAATACAGATAAATTCTGGAAACTGGTGTGGGTAGGTCATGAAATACGAACCGGTAGTAGCTTTTTTATTTACATTTTCATGCTTTAATCACTAGAAACTACACCATTACAGTAAAATTTATGTCTTATTATACGCACCAGCTGTTATTGCTTTTTTTATTGTTTCTGACAACACATAAAACTCTGTTTGATTTCATTCCCTTGGTAAATATGTCCTAAACTCCACCTGGCTTTAGCAACCTCTAACCCTCGACCGTTAAAATCTCCAAGGATGCTTCCCCAGCCTTGGCTAAGCCTGTCATGGTTCACAGTATTACTGTGTGTCTAATGTACCTGTATACAGAATGAAGCTTGACTATGTATTGACTGCTTGCCTGAGAACTGACAGCGACTGTCAATATCTCTAAGGGTAGGAAGGTGGCACTCCTAAGCTGGTGGGTTTTAAGGGTTGAGTACATTCTCCTATTAGAGACGCTGAGATTTGCTCTGTGTAAGAGCTGAGCTGAGAACCAGTAAATGGTTCAAATGGGTCACAAACCACAAAGAAGAATTGCTTATAGCTGCGCTGAGTAACTCAATCGCTTTAGTTCAACCTGCTGTTTTATTTTAACTAAGTAGAATTTCAATGTGATTGTTAGGCTCAAAGAACAGTAGAGAAAGCCTTTTATTTTCCAAGGAATAACATGTTGAAATTTGCTACCGACGTACATTTTTTGTCATTTTATTCTCAGCTCGAACGCTTATCTCATTATGCTGGTGGTCTCCATGTGAATTAGGAATTTGAGGGCGCAGTTATACTGACATTCGCTCTCGTCAGTACAGGAGTGAACTAACCAGCAAAGTGCAACAGCAGATTGTGAAGGCAATAGGAAGATGCAGACATTAAATGCGGAAACAATTGGCATTGTGAGCGACATAATTACAATGATTTGTATTGTCTCTAAATCAGTCCAGGAGACATATATCAAAAGCGGAGTTACACCAACCTAACAAGCCATAAAATGGGCGTATTTATTACAAAATATCTATTTACACTTTCTTTTGCTAATCATTGGAAACAACATCATCAAGGTGCCCTTCGAAAAGTAGAGCAAAAGTTGATTTTTGTTTCAAATAATAAGAACTTGGCCTGGAATATGCCTGCTAGTATTTTCTCGTGATTTGTAAGTGTCACAATTTATAATGTAGTCACAGTTATGAAAACTGTAGGTGGATTAATGCATTGCTTTTGCTCCAGTGTATCAGAACATGGATTTCAGACAACAGCTGCTGAGAATTCCCTTGACTGAGAAGAATTACAAGTATTATCACCTAGATCATTAAAGCTGGCTCATAGATTGCGGAATGGCTTCAATCAATTCATCCAGGATGACTTGAAGCCAGATGGACCCCCTCCATGAGAGCTTGACTTAATTGGTCAATAAGTGGCTGGAAAAAGTGCACGCTATTTGATAAAATTACAGGCTGAGCAGGTGATTACACTTTGGAGAACCAGCGAGCAAAGACTTTGGGTCACCCCTTTTGAAGGGGGGCCAGGATAATGTCCACTGCTAAGTGCAGCCATGAAAAATGTTGGCACACTTGGCGCTCGGATGTAAAGTGTATCCAGGTCATTCCTCAGCTGAGGGGAGAGGTGCACATTCATCATCTCATGGCCTCATTTCTACCTCAGCAATGGCTGCGCACCAAGAGCACCTCATGCTTTTATGGCTTTCTTCATTATCCTTCATTCACGTGCTACGCCCGGACAAAAATTAATGTGTCAATGGGCATGCCTCATCAGAACCCGGCCCATTGGCGCATTCATTTTTTATCTTCACCTTGCATACTACACAAGCTTTCCTGTCCACCACCATTGATCGCGGGTGCCACTGTCATCTGAGCACGGCTGTTGCAAACAGAGTCTCTCAGAGAGCAGTACAATTCGGAAAGAGTACACAACCAAAGGCAGGGTAGTATTTTAGATTTCAATCTGTGAGGAACGAGCCCTCTTGACCGCAAAGGGTGATTATATAGGTCATCGTAGCCCGTAATCCAATTAATTTCGAAATTTAAAGTAAGCATGGCTTGGAGAATGGCAGACTGTGAAAGCAGATTGTAATTACTTTTAAGTTCAACGTTGCGTTTGGTTTTAAACGGCGAATGGATCTTCGGAAAACAGTGGAGTGCAACCGAATACAGATTAAAATGAAGAATAAGTATGAGAACCGTGTCAACATTACAGTAGAAAAAGGGCAAAATCAGTGCAAGATTCCAATTGTGTAAGATAGGTTACCTAATATCAAAAGGCAATCTTTTATTTCTGGTATTGGTAGATTGGAGAAAAAGGCTATTAATTTTACTGGGCGCAATTCACATTTCACAATTAAAATTAATCCAACATGAAGTCAAAATTCACATAAGGTATTATTTTTTATTTCTTAAGAAATGCTGGTTATGCTTTATTTTAAATGCATAAAATCTCATTTCTAATTCTACGGGCAAGCCCATAGCACTTCCTTTAATTACTAATTCAGAGTATGTATCAATTCTGTTCCTTGCAGTATGTGTTGTGCATTAATTCTGATTATGTACAAAACCCCACCTGCAAGGAAAATATCTTTGAATTAGTAATGCTGATAAAATGAGCAGTTCACCTAGGGATTTAGTGGGAAACAGAATACTGGACAGAATTAGAATCATGTAGCTAAGGCTATTCATAATGTCATTAACATAAAGGCAATTAAATGAGTTTTTAACCTACAACCTTTTATTGTTATTAATGAACATTGGGAAAAAAAACGCATGAGATAGGTTTGGTAATTATCCCCACACCAAGCTCTGCAATAATGAGTTTAAATATAAAAACAAAACAAATGATAGTTGTGAGCATTTGTAGTAGTCAACACCCAAAGGAATGTCTCAGGCATATTTAGTCACATGATGGTCCACCAAGAGGGTTAATTAAATGAGTTTTTTACTATCATCAAGCAAGATTCCTAAATCTGAAATTACTGGCATTGTTAAAAGTAAATGTGTTTTTTTTTTTTGTGTTCTGAAAAGCTGTTTGTACCTTCAGGTGATCAGCCTTTAAAGGCAAATACGGGGGGGGAAATCCTTTGGGTCCAGTTGCTGTCCTTTTATGTTGAGCTTTTAATGCACTAAGAGTCATTTAATAGGGCCATGGCATACCAAGCTCAACAGGCTCTCTTTTTAAATACAGGTCTGATGGTTTTCATGCAAATATTCTGTCAAGCGTTGGTGCACAGTGCATTCAATTTATGCCCCCATTCTGCAACCCCCTTCCACTTTTCCTAAGGAGTCAAACTCATTGCTGTGTCGGTGGAGCAAAACATTCTCATCTTCCCCACCGTTAATGTTCGGTCCGTTTTATTTATTTAAAACAATCAACTATTTCGCCTGTGTTACAGATGGCTTTCTCTGGCCCACTTTAACCGGCCAAATGTCCCAATTACAACAAAATCCAACAGTTTAGTTATATGCTCCTCAATGGTGTGTCAGGGCAGCACACATAAATTATTTTAATACGAACATCGCCTGATACATTGCAAAGTGTACTCTTAAAGTTAATGCCAACTAAACGAGATCAAGGGACGATGATTAGAAATCACTCTTGCACCAGAAAAAAATATTGTTTATAACCATGCACAATACCACTGTGCCTCCATTTAAACTCAACAAGATTAAAAAGTGATAGTGACTGTAGACTTCCATTCTTTCTCAAAGAATGCAGCAGTCGATATATTAGAAATCTCTGCAATTATATTTGGGAAACAGAGACTTTTTTTTATGAGACAATTGCTAAGATAATAGCGTCAAGAAATAAATCGTGTCTATTCCATTGCCTATATCCAGCTTGCCCATCAGCCATAAGACCAGCCTTGTGTTTAACTAAAGCCTAGATTTCTAAATTCTCATAATTGTTTTTAAAGTTCTTTGTGAACTCACCCTCCTCTATCTCTTGAGCCCAAGTCAATGGCCATCTGAAATACCTGTCCTTTCTCTTCAGGATTCAGGATATCTTTATTTGTCATCCAAAAAACAAGTCTTTTGGACGGGATTTCGTCCCTCACAGTCCAACAATAAGGGCAATAAAATAAGCAAATTACACAACCCCAACCAACACAAAACACACAAAAAAAAGAAACATCCATCACAGTGAGTTTCCTCCAGTCCCCTCCTCACTGTGATGGAAGGCCAGAATGTCTTTTCTCTTCCCCTGCCGTCTTCTCCCACGGTCAGGCTGTTGAAGTTGCCACGTTCCAGGCCGCGCCGGACGGTGAAAGGTCCCCTACAATTCAGGTCTGACCGTTCCACAATTGGCAACCACACCCTCAGCTGTGAAGATCCTAACATGTGCCATTCTCTCCCTGCTCTGCTCACCTTAACTGCATCTCTCCTCTTCCTGTTCCTGATACAGCCTGGCGTCACATTTTTATCTTTCAACGCTTCAATGGAAGCGCCTGGGATGGTTAACTGTGAACTTTTTTCCCCCAAGGTGGAAACGTCAAATGCTAGATAGAAGGCCTAGCCTTAAGGTGAGAGGGGCAAGGATTGAAGGAGATGTGTGGGGCAAGATTTTTACACAGAGGTGCCTGGACCATGCTGCCAGGAGTGGTGGTGGAGGCAGGTACAATCATGGCATTTATGAGGCTTTTGGATAGACACATGGATATGCAGGGAATGGAGGGGAATGGATCACATTCTCTTCAGAGGGGATTAGTTTAACTTGGTACCACATACAGTATAGACATTGTGGGCCGAAGGGCCTGTTCCGGTGCTGTACTCTTCTATGTTCTACATAAAAATGCTTTACAAATGCAAATTATTTTGTTGCTTTTGAGACTCAATGAATGACTGGGAAAATGGACATCCAATAAATCTAGTTTTACATTTTAGAAAGCTGACCAGTGCAAATGATATGCGGAATCTAATGAAGATTTATGCTGTTATCATTTGGACTTTCTCTTTGCTCATTTTTGCAACAAAAAAACTTATATCCATCAGCAGACAGACCGTGGGGAAAATCTTGCTGGCTGTTTGTTGGACCAAACTCTCTCCACTGCAGCAAATCTTGGACTTAGGTACTCAACATGACAGTGGGAGAGATGATGGTCAGACTGCTCCAAAATACCCCCCTTCTGCATCTTGCACTACTAACCCTGCCAACACACCAGCTAATTAATACTCTTTTCTAGTATAACATAGTGTGGCACTGTTTAGTTTTTTTTAGTTTAGACATACCGCGCGGAAACAGGCCCTTCGGCCCACCCTGTCCATGCCAACCAGCAATCAACCTGTACACCAGCACTATCTGACACACCAGGGACAATTTACAACTTTTACTGAAGCCAATTAACCTACAAACCTGTGCATCTTTGGAGTGTGGGAGGAAACTGGAGCACCTGGAGAAAACCCACGAGGTCACCGGGAGAACGTACAAACTCCATACAGACAAGCACTCATAGTCAAGATCAAAGCCGGGTCTCAGGCGCTGTAAGGCAGCAATTTTACCATTATACCACCATGCCGCCCTTGCCACTGGACTAAACAATACACATTCTGGATACTCCACTGATCATGGCACTTGCTCCACTCTGGCAACCAGCTGCCTTCCTATATATATATAGATAGATGGGATGCCTTCCTATCTCCATTTGGCAACTTTGGCAACTAAGTTTGGTAACTTTGCTGGGCGGAACGGTGGCGCAGCGGTAGAGTTGCTGCCTTTCAGCGAATGCAGCGCCAGAGACCAGGGGTCGATCCCGACTACGGGTGCTGTCTGTACGGAGTTTGTACGTTCTCCCCGTGAACTGCGTGGGTTTTCACCGAGATCTTCGGTTTCCTCCCACACTCCAAAGACGTACAGGTTTGTAGGTTAATTGGCATGGTATAAATGTAAAAAATGTCCCTAGTGCGTTGTGTGTGTAGGACAGTGTTAATATGCGGGGATCGCTGGTCGGCGCGGACCCAAGTGGGCCGAAGGGCTGTATCTCTAATCTAAATTCTAAACGAAACTTTCATTTTATTACTGCATTTTCACAAACCCTGGGAGAAAATTTTTCTGCATTTGATCATGGACTCATTCAGCACGGAAACAGGCCCTTCGACACGACTTGCCCATGCCAACCAGGTTTTGTTATTGAAGTTAGTCCCATTTGCCTGCCTTTGGCCCGTATCAAACAATAACATTAAAAATGTCTTTTAAACTTCTCCATTAGAGTGCAGGAGAGTGAAGGAGATGAGGGGTGATCTTACAGAGGTGTATAAGATCATGAGAGGAATAGAGAGGGTAAATGCACAGAGCCTTTTACCCAGTCTTGGGGAATCAAGAACCTGAAGTCATTGGTTTAAGGTGAGAGGGAAAGGATGTGATAGGAACCTGAGGGGCAACCCTTTCACACAAAGTTGGGGTGTATATGGAATAAGCTGCCAGAGGAGGTAATTAAGGCAGGTACTATCACAACATTTAAAAAGATATTTGGACAGCTACATGGATAGGAAAGATTTAGAAGGATATGGCCAAATGTAGGCAGGTGGGACTAGTGTAGATGGGGCATCTTGGTCAGCATGGGCCAATTAGGCCAATTGGCCTGTTTCCATGCTGTATGACTCTGACAATACTGCAGCATGTTCCATATACACACCACGCTTTGTGTGAAAAATTTCCCCCTCAAAAATTGGTCTCAATATTAGCATGATGTCAAGGGTCATTAGCGTTTAATTGTCGTGTGTGTGTGTGGACAGCGGAACAATGAATATCTTACTTGCAGCAGCATGACAGGTTTGTAATTGCAAAACACACAGATAATAGATAATACACTTTTTAAAAGATTCAATCAATTAATAACCCACAATACCAGTGCTAAATACCTATTGTCCTTAGTGCAACCAAAGAGAGTCCATGGACGTTCATAGTTGAGGTTAGTGTGGTGTCGTGCTCAAGGACGATGGTTGTTGAGAAGAAGCTATTCTTAGATATATCTTTTTAGATTTAGATATACAGCGCGGAAACAGGCCCTTCGGCCCACCGAGTCCACGCCGCCCAGCGATCCCCGCACATTAACACTATCCTACACACACTAGGGACAATTTTTTTTTACATTTACCCAGTCAATTAACCTACATACCTGTACGTCTTTGGAGTGTGGGAGGAAACCGAAGATCTCGGAGAAAACCCACGCAGGTCACGGGGAGAACGTACAAACTCCGTACAGACGGAGCCCGTAGTCAGGATCGAACCTGAGTCGCCGGCGCTGCATTCGCTGTAAGGCAGCAACTCTACCGCTGCGCCACCGTGCCAGATTCTCGAATCTGGTGGTCACAATTTTCAGATCCCTGTACTTTCTTCCCAATGATAGGAGTGAAATGACAGCATGTCCAGGGTGGTGTGGATTTTTGATAATATTGGCTGTTTTTTTGAGGTAGCATCTCCTGTAGACCCCTTCTATGGTGGGGTGGTCGGTACCTGTGAAGGGCACAGGTTAGACATGTTAGGCGGTGTTTAACACTCTCACTAATCCTCTCCAGTCCTAGGCATTTGAGTTATATAACTGCAGATGTTGGTACAAATCGAAGGTATTTATTCACAAAATGCTGGAGTAACTCACCAGGTCAGGCAGCATCTCGGGAGAGAAGGAATGGGTGACGTTTCGGGTCGAGACCCTTCTTCAGACTGATGTCAGGGGGGCGGGACAAAGGAAGGATATAGGTGGAGACAGGAAGATAGAGGGAGATCTGGGAAGGAGGAGGGGAAGAGAGGGACAGAGGAACTATCTAAAGTTGGAGAAGTCGATGTTCATACCACTGGGCTGCAAACTGCCCAGGCGAAATATGAGGTGCTGTTCCTCCAATTTCCGGTGGGCCTCACTATGGCACTGGAGGAGGCCCATGACAGAAAGGTCAGACTGGGAATGGGAGGGGGAGTTGAAGTGGGCATTTGAGTTGTTGAACTCGGCCGTGACGCATCCAATTCTTCCACTGAGATCTTCCAGCACTTTTTGTTTTGTGTATTTTATTTTGTTTTGTGCTTTCGTGTCACACACTGTCTGGATCATATGCACAAACTTTCCTTAATTTGCAGAAGGAGGCCGTGGAGTTGCAATGCATCGCAGCGTGTACTAGTTCTGTAGATTCCTGGAAATTAATGGAAAACAATTCAATAGAACAAAACTTGAAGAGGAGAAGGCCGGGCCAGGGTGGAAGAGCAGAGGAGCGAGAGGATTCAATCATTCTTTCAAAGCACCAATGTGCCGTCCCCTGTGTTTGCTGTTATTAAACTAAAAAATGAAAATACAAACGATAAAAATGGGCGGCACAGTGGGGCAGTAATGGAGTTGCTGCTGCCTTACAGCGCCAGAGACCTGAGCTTAATACTGACCACAGGCACTGTCTGAACGGGGTCTGTATGTTCTCCCTGTGACCGCGTGGGTTTTCTCTGGGCCGCCGAGCCCGCGCCGACCAGCGATCGCTAGCACTATCATTAGTCACGAGCACTATCCTGCACACGAGGGACAATTTACAAATTTTTTACCAATGCCAATTAATGTAAAACCCTTTACGTCTTTGGAGTGTGGGAGGAAATCAGAGCATCGGAGAAAATCGATATGGTCGCAGGATGAACATACAACTTCTGTGCAGACAGCACCCGTAGTCAGGATGGAACCCAGGTCTCTGGTGCTGTAAGGTCATAACTCTACCGCTGCGCCACTGTGCCGCCCAGACTCCAGAACCAATTACCACCTTCACACCCCCTTCCCAGAGGTGCTGCTACTCTACCTCATTTAGTTATTCTATTATCGTTGCTTAATATTTTTTTGCATTACCTTGGATTGCATTACAATCTAGAAACCTTCTGTTTAGTTTAGTTTAGTTTAGTTTAGAGATACAGCATGGAAACAGGCCCTCTGGCCCAGCGAGTCGGCACCAACCAGCGATCACCTGTTCACTAATTCTATCCTACACACACGAGGAACAATTTACAGAAGCCAATTAACCTGCAAACCTACACGTCTTTGGAATGTGGGAGGAAACCGGAGCACCCGGAGTAAACTCACGCGGTGATGGGGAGAATGGACAAACTCCGTACAGGCAGCACCGGTAGTCAGGATCGAACCCAGGTCTCTGGCGCTGGAAGGCAGCAACTCTACCGGTGTGCTAATGTGCCGCCCCTTGTTTTACACTCGTATTTATTGTTATATTTATCAAGACTGTATACACATTGTTACTATGTGATCTTGAGGTGAACAATGAATTTCATTACGACCTCATGTATCTGCCAAAAACTGCTCTGATCTGAATCTGAACTGGTCTGTGACATGGTTGGACGGGGAGGGGAGGGGAGGAGGGGGCTTCAGAGGGAAGTTGGGGGCAACCAGATAATGATGACCAGGAAGAGTTTGTGACACAAAAACTCATCAGGGCTGAATGGTCTAACTATATATGTTCTATATAATGTGAAGAGGAACTGCTGTGTGCTTCTAAATATTAACTTAGGCTGTGCAATAGTAAAAACATGAAAGAATGATTCAAAATAATGTATTTTCACATCTATAGTCATAGTTTTACCAACATAGATACAGGCCCTTTGGCCCAACATCCATGCTGACCAAGATTCCCATCTAAGCTAGTCCCATTTACCCATGTTTGGCCCATATCCCTCTATCGATGTACCTATCCAAATGTCTTTTAAATGTTGTTGTACAAAACATTGTACCATAGCATAAAAAACTTTACTATTACACGTTTGGATCTATTATGAGATTTATTAGGTAAGGCAACTGGTAAGAATTAACGATAAAAACTGCATCATGGCTTTCTGTTGAAGAAATTATTCAATGCTGGGACTTTGAAGGGTTGTGTACCTAACATATTTACAGCTGTTATTAAAAGTGAATTACTTTTCTCAGCACAGTTCTTTGTGGTGCCTTGAAAAGTGAGGAAGGGGGTGGAGGGGGCGGGGTGAGAGTGAACACATCTTCCCTGAACATATCCGTGGTAAGACCTTAGAGATAACTCCATTTAACAAGCCCTCTTATGTCCGTCAGCTCACTAAGGGCCGCCACAGAAGTGCACTTCTACACGCAGAGAGGAAAATGTTAGGTGGACTCGAGGGAACAACAAGCAACCACAAAAAATCTCTTCATGTTATGTCCAAACTTGTATGTTGAATCAAAATTCCCATGACAGCTTAGGCAGGTCAAGGGCTGTTGTCGTTGGGTGCAAAGGGGCTGCAAATGTCTCATTAGTCAGCAGCCTAATAGAGAGCAAGTACAATGGACTTCACATCGCTGGAAAACCTGAGCTGAACCCTCCATGAAGTGCATAGAAATCCAAATCGCTTCTTGCCTGCCATCATAAATATAACCCCCGCCCCCCCGCTCCCCGCTCACCCAGCTTTGTTAAACCCTCGAAATTTTGTTGCCTCCTTCAATTTAAACAACTTTGACAAAAAAAATTGAACTAGTTGGAAGCAAATGCCTGAATTGTAGGCATTATCTTGTCGGTAATCAGTGTTATGTATGTTTGTAGCGTGGGCCTGCTTCTGCATCCTAATGTGTCCTAATAAATTACAATTCAATTTAAATTTGACACACAATACTCAATAACCTGCTCCGTGTGATGAAAGCAAACTGAATTTGGATCATGATGATCTCAAATTATCTTGATTTCTTCAATTATCACTTTCACCCATAAATCAGCGATAAAAGGACGTTTCCATGCAGTGTCATATTTCAGATCAATTCACGACAGAGTATTAGATATCAATGCTATTAACATTACAGAGCTGGATCCACTGCTCTTGTGATGGTGTTCTTTCTGACTGCATTTATTGATTTCATTTCAAAATTCCTCTGTATCTGAATTCCGGTCCAAATAAAACCAGATTCAGTATTCCCCCATTGCTGTCTACTACCAGGATGCTGTTTTCTCCGAATTTGATCCAAATTAACAAAATGTGTGATATCCACATGATGGTTTCAGAATAAATACACATCTGTAGAATTGCAAGTGAGTGGGATACATTCTTTTTCTTTCCCCTTAACAATGTGCTGCAAAGCGTTCAAAAAGCAAAATGGCTCATTTTGCACACAGCGCTGACTTTCAACACCATTGGGTCAGGTTCAACATGGGCTAAATGCATGGTGTCTTAACCCCAACCACAGAAGACCACTTATACCTCTCCTGTCAGTATATTTCCAGCGGCATACCAGCAGAAACTTTAAACGTAATGCTCTTCCGAAAGCTCGGGAGGTTAATGTCAAAACCAAGATTAGGATCTTTCATTCCCCCATTCCCCCCTATTTTTGCTGGCATTGAGTGAGACTTAAAACACAAAAAACAGAAAAAAAATGCTGCCTGCACTCAGCAAGCTAAGCAGCCCCTGCGGAAAGAGCAACAGTTAACATTTCAGGTCTTGTGCCTCTCATCGGTAATGGGAACAGTGCCGAGCTCTTTCCAGAAGCTAAAAGTGGCAGCATGGCACCAAGGTCACACTGCTTTCTCACAACCCCGGCAACCCAAAGACGTACAGGTATGTAGGTTAATTGGCTGGGCAAATGTTAAAAAAAAAAAAAAATGTCCCTAGTGGGTGTGGGATAGTGTTAGTGTGCGGGGATCGCTGGGCGGTGCGGACCCGGTGGGCCGAAGGGCCTGTTTCTGCGCTGTATCTCTAAATCTAAAAAAAAAACAGATCCAGTCAATAGTCCCATAGTCACTTAATTGTTACACGTTTGTGAGCGGCACAGTGGCACAGCGGTAGAGTTGCTGCCTTACAGCGCCAGAGACCCGGGTTCGATCCTGACTACGGTTGCTGTCTGTAGGAAGTTTGTATGTTCTCCCTGTGACTTGCGTGGGTTTTCTCCAGGTGCTTCGGTTTCCTCCCACATCCTAAAGACCTACAGGTTTGTAGGTCAATTGGCTTTGGTAAATTGTCCCTATAATGTAGGATAGAACTAATGTACAGGTGATCATGGCCAGGTGGACTCAGTGGGCAGAGGGGTCGGTTTCCATGCTGTATCTCAAAACTAAAAACAAAACCTAAACTAATCTGCACAGCACTGGGTCCCCAATCAGTCTGAAGAAGGAACCCAACCCGAAACATCACCTGTGCATCACCTGTGCATTCAGTCCACTGCGCTGCCTGACCTGCTGTGTTGCTGCAGCACTTTGTGTTTGTGTTTTAGGGTGGCAGGGTGGTGCAGCGGTAGAGTTGCTGCCTTACAGCACCAGAGACCCGGGTTCGATCCTGACTATGGGTGGTGTCTGTACGGAGTTTGTACATTCTCCCTGTGACAGCATGGGTTTACTTGGGGTGCTGCGATTTCCTCCCTCAAAGAAGTACAGGTTCATAGGCTAATTGGCTTGGTAAAATTGTAAATTGTCCCTGGTGTGTGTAGGATGGTGCTAGTGTGCGGGAATCGCTGGTCGGCACGGACTCAGTGGGCCGAAGGGCCTGTTTCCGCGCTGCGCCTCTAAACTGAACTAAACTAAACCCAAAATAATAAAGTTTTGATGTCAGTTGAACTCTGTTTCTGTCTCCACTGTGGGTTTGAAAGGGATATGTCCACTTCCAAACCAGAGATTTGAGCAGAGATTTCAGGCTGCTCCACCATTACAATGTCAGAGCCAGTTAACCAGCTTGAATATTTACAGCAAGCCTGCTGGTCTGAGATCTCAGGGCACTATCGTGCAATCATGCGCTGAGCTTACGTTGCTTGGCAAGGTATTACAGAAACGTACGGGGCAGTTCTGCGGGTTTGTTGATTGATTATATTCTGCGCTCTAAAATAACGAAAGCAGATCAGCAATCTTACCGTGCAGTGCATGACCATAAACCATCTTTAAATTAACAAATGATTGCAGCATTTAGTATAATTCCAGATAGATTGCAAAATAAAGCTGCACACAGGCGAAGAAGTGTGAAAGATCATTCTGGAAAATAACACAGAACTAAGAAGCCTGTTTAAATATACAGAACATAATACAAATGGACTGACAATACCAGTCTATTTGGCATGTATTTGCATATGCTCACATTTGTAGCACTATGATAAATCTTCTGCCTGGCTAAATCTGCCTGTATTAAGAAATGTGTGGGTCTGTTTAGCATCACACTTAACATTGCTTTCCACTTTGGAGATGTGAGCATGAACACCATTGAGCAACTTATCTTAATCGTTGTTTTAAACACATAACATTGGAGAACACAGCAGGGGAACATGCCCTTCGTGATGTGTGGGCTGACCATTATGCCAAATTAAGCTAACCTTATCTGCCAGCACATGATAAGATGATAAGATGATAAGATGTAGGAGCAGAATTAGGCCCGACAGCCCATCAAGTCTACTCCACCATTCAATCGTGGCTGATCTATCTCTCCCTCTCAACCCCATTCTCCTGCCTTCTCCCCAAAACCTTTGGTGTACCTTATCTATGCCTCTCATAATTATAACATTTTTATCTTCCCTCCCAATCCCATTCTCCTTCCTTTTCCCTCAGCTTGCCACACTCTCTGGTTGGTCTATTGTTGTGCTGTATCTTAATAGCCAACTGGACATGGGACCAACAATTAAAAATTCCTAGACCCAAGACCCAAGGCTCTGAGGGTCTCAGTGGGCCTCAAGTGCTTTGCAGAGCATCCAAAGGGAAATGGACGCTGAGTCCAAGAGGGAGCCTGGGTCTTGCATGCTTGGAGGGCAGCGGAGGACTGTGGTTGTGAACCAGTGCTTGCAAGCTGGAGTTTGGACCAGGTCGAGAGAGCTTGCACAATAACGCCTGGTGCGGCCATACTTTCAGTGCCGGAGGGCTTCTGACCTTGATTTAGTTTACTTTAGTTACTTTGCTTTAGAAACAGGCCCTTCGGCCCACCGAGTCTGCGCCTACCAGTGATCACACTGCACACTGGCACGACATTAGGGATAAGTTACTATTTTACCTAAGCCAATTAACCAACAAACCTACAAACCTGTATCTCTTTGGAGTGTGGGAGGAAACCAGAGAAAACCCACACAGTCACGCGGAGAACGTACAAACTCCGTACAGTTAGCACCCATAGTCAGGATCAAACCCAGGTCTTTAGCATTGTAAGGCAGCAATTCTACCACTGTGCCACAGTGCCACCCCACCCGTTGATGGTTGAATGGCTTGGTAGATCAATCGAGGGAGTGGGTTGGGAGTTTTAAGATATCGGTGTTACTCAGCTGCTGTTATCTTTTTACTGGCTACAACATCTTCTTTGCTTTCTTTCCCTTAACCAATTTCATATCCGAGCGACATGGTGTCAGGACAATAACCTCTCCCTCAATGTCAGCAAGACCAAGGAGCTAGTTATTGACTTCGGGAAGTGTGCTCGAGTCAAGAAGGCACATCAACCCCTCTACTTTCTTTGGAGACTGAGAAAATTTGTCATGTTTCCAATAACTGTTACAAACTTCTGCAGAAGCACCTCAGAGAGCATACTGTTGGGTTGCATCACAGCTTGGTTTGGGAACAGCTCTGCCCAGGCCCAGAAATTGCAGAGAGTTGTAGATGTAGCCCAATCCTTCACACAGACTACACCTCCCACCATTGACTCCACCTAAACTTCATGCAACCAAACTTCATATCTTCTTCTCTCTGCTTCCACCTGGCAGAAGGTACAGAAGCTTGAAAGCGCTGGTACACCTCCTTTCCCTCTGTTATCAGTTTTCTGAACTGGGGTATTGCCCTTCCATAAGCTAAGATACTGTCCGATTCACCTCTACCCCATGAGAACATTGGACTTTGTCGGTGGAACTGATGTGTTCCAATGCTACGGCTCCTTTGACAGTATTCCCAAAACCTGCATCTCTAGCACCTTGGAAGGTAAGAGCAGCATGTAACAGGAGCCTACAAATACCGCTCCAAATCACACACACGGTTTATGTTGCTATTCCACCCTGCCTCTCTCACCTCCTCTCTCACCACTCTCTCCCCAAATCCCCTCGCCCCTTCCTTCCCCCCCCCCCTCCTCCCACCACTTTTTGACTTCCCAAGGGAGGCATGGTGGTGTAGCAGTAGAGTTGCTGCCTTACAACGCCAGAGACCTGGGTTCGATCCTGACTGCGGCTGCTCTCTGTATAGAGTTTGTACATTCTCCCCATGACCGCGTGGATTTTCTCCGGGTGCTTTGGTTTCCTCCCACACTCCAAAGACAAACAGGTTTGTACGCCAATTGGCTTCGGTAAGATTGTAAATTGTCCCTAGTGTGTAGGACAATGTTAATGTATGGGGATCGCTGGTCGGCATGGATTCGGTGGGCCAAAGGGCCTGTTTCCGTGCTGTATCTCAAAACTAAACTAAACAATGTTACCTCTTAAGTTTCAGGGCCTTTTTCAATATCCTATCATAAAAAATGAAACTTGCACTTCGTTCAAAGCTACCTGCCGTGGCAATGTGTACAGTACACTTGGTGAAGTTCACAGTTTATTCAATACTGAGGTTGGACCAACACATGATAGAAACCGTGCTTCACTGTTTTATAAATGTCGGTATTTGCGTGGTGTATGTTTACATTCATCTAATAGAAATGCATTTTTTCAAAACGTAACTGTGGAGAAGATTTGTTGAGATGGTGATGAGAGAATCAGAGAAGGCATGCCGCTACGCCACCGAACTCCAAATATGTCACGTTAAATAATTTGTAAGGAGACTTTCCCTTTGTGGAGCTCCATGAAGAGAGAGGTAGATTGTCATTATTCCAAATTATAGCCAAATGTTAATTAAAATATTAAAACAGCTCTGCTGATTAACACAGTACCATGTCATATAAAATACAAAAGTAATTGCTATTAGCATTGTGTTGGCAATTCTCTAATAGTGAATATAAAACCAAGCTCTATATCTCCCGTTCTTATGTGTATACCCCAGAGAAGTGTCGAGAACACTGCAGATAATTACTTACACTGTAAATAGATGTGCACTGCATTATATGTGTTCCTGTAGGGTGTGTACAGAATGGATTCATGATCTGAATCTTACACTTTGTATCATAACCCTATGTTTTTTTCAACTCTCCGGTGACTACACAGCTGCATAATATACTGGTTGGCATCACATTAAAATCCATGATCCCCGTTTGACTGAACAAAGCTTCAATAAAACTTTCTCGAGAAAAATAGAAAAGGCTATCTTTTTGTCCCTTGTTCCTGATGTTGCAAATCTAATTATACCGTATTTCTTTTAAAAAAAAAATAAGATCATTTTGAAATCTGACTAATATAATTTATTATTCAAAGGACACATCCAAAATTCAAATATTTATTTTTACGGAGAATCCATTAGCATAATTTTGCTGCGATAAAACCAATGGCAAATTGGAAACAATATTATTATCAGGCTTCTTCGTCATTGCTGATTCATTAAGTAAGCCTTTTCAATTAGGTACTATAACTTCTATATCTTGTCTTCTGTCTGTGTTGCATTTCTGTATTTTTCACCGTTGCACAAATTAAAATCTCTGACAGATTGCTAATGATCTGATGTTGGAATTACTGAATATTCTGTTATCATTTGTCCATTCACAGTTTCTTTACCAGCCCATCTGTGCATGAGATGGAGTGTACTGCAGAGCAAGCAAGCTGGGACAGTCTCCCTCTCTCTCTATTTACACCTTGTACCATCTCAGACCTTGGGGAGAGGATTTTACTAATTAAACTTTCTGACAAAACGTGATGCCATTTTCCATGACTGTGGAGTGACTACATCTCGGTGGATGCAAAAAAAAAATCTTTTGGTCATGAACCTGCAGAAATTCAAGAGTATTTTGGTTAACGTTGCTCTTTTTGGAGCTAAAACTATCCATTTGTGTGAAGTTGGTTCAAGTTGGATATTGTTGGGTTTCCAAAATACATGACTCTATTCACAGATTGTATATAATTACCACATTTCTTTTTATTCCCCTCCCAATGGTTTTGAGAAACAAATCCCTTTTAATTGGGGACTAGATGTGTTCATTTTGGTAAAACTGACATTTAAAGATGTAAAACTAATCACTGTATTTGAGTAAAATATACCACATGGTACATGTTGGACTCAAACACAGTAGAACCTGTTACAAATGTGTTTGGAATCATCTTATTAAAATGCCTCATTAAGACTTGCTAATACTGTTTGCGAATTATTGTGTACTAGCTATAAATTCATAATGCCAATTTTTTAAGCTGATAATATATGTATAATGCATTAGCACTGAATTATTTGCAAAAATACAACTGCTATTATGCACAATGAGGAATTATTAGAGAAGTATCCAAAAAGCTTGGAAGATGATAAAACCAAGCTTGTACTATATTTTGTACTTTGAAGCAAATAGTATTGGCTTTAGCAAAAGAGATATTTGAAGATATGAAATAGGATCAGGATTGTCCCATAGCATTGTCAGAGATTGACATATTCTTGATTAGTATGGGTGTCAGGGGTTATGGGGCGAGAATGGGGTTGAGAGGGAAAGATAGATCAGCCATGATTGAACGGTGGAGTAGACTTGATGGGCCGAATGGCCTAATACTGCTCCTAGAACTTATGACCTTATGAACCTATTCTTAAGTCTGTTCTGGCATTCAATAAGATCATGTTCAGTCCTGTACCTAAACCACCTTCCTATCCAAACCCCTTCAGTAGCTCATCCTTGAGTAGATTCTGTGCTGGGGCATGTGCAGTCCTTTGAGCTTGAGACTTCCAAAGATTCATGGCCAGCGAGTAGAGATATTTCTCCAGACCGTGGTCCTGAATGACCCCATTATCTAACACTTAGATGTGGATTCTTCAGTCTGATGAAACAACATCTATCTTATAAATCCTTATTACCATCGTCAATGAATCAATGAGGTTGAATGAATGAATGAATGAATGAATGAATGAATGAATGAATGAATGAATGATTTATTGGCCAAGTATGTGCATATACAAGGAATGTGCCTTGGTGCTCTGCTCACAAATGACAACACAAACATACAGTTAACAATTAAGAATAAAGCATAACCACATCAAAACACTAAGGATACAACATTACGGTCTAAACATGTGGGTGAAAATAAACCAGAGCAAAAAAGAGACTACAGACTTTGGTTATTGAGTAGAACGATCACTCGTGGAAAAAAGCTGTTTTTATGTCTGGCTGTGGCTGCTTTGCCAGTCCGGAGTCGGCTTCCAGAGGGAAGTGCTTCAAAGAGTTTGTGGCCAGGGTGAGAGGGGTCAGAGATTATCTTGCCCGCTCGCTTCCTGGCCCTTGCAGTGTACAGTTCGTCAATGGGGGGGGAAGGTTGCAGCCAACAACCTTCTCAGCTGTGCGAACGATCCGTTGCAGCCTCCGGATGTCGTGCTTACTCAGTCAATATCATCAAAGACCCACACCAACCATGACCACCATGTTCAAGAATAGCTTCTTCCCAACAACCGGGGACAACATGGTGGCGCAGCGGTCGAGCTACTGACTAACAGCGCCAAGGACCCGGGTTCGATCCTGACTACAGGTGCTTGTCTGTATGGAGTTTTGTACGTTCTCCCCGTGACCTGCGTGGGTTTTCTCTGAGATCTTAGGTTTCCTCCCATTCTCCAAAGACGTACAGGTTTGTAGATTAATGGCCTTGGCATGAATGTAAATTGTCCCTAGTGTGTATAGGATAGTATAAGTGTGCAGGGATCGCTGTTCGCTGCGGACTCAGTGGGCCGAAGGGCCTGTTTCCTTGCTGTATCTTTAAACTAAACTAAACTAAACTATCAGGCTCTTGAACACTACACAACACTCATCTCAGCAAGTGTGAACTTCTATGGACTGCGTCTTTGGTTACACTCAAAGACTTCAGTTCTTTTGCACCAGTATTACAATTATTAATTTGTTGGATTTGTTTGATTATTAATATTTATCTGTTTTCATTGCGTTTATGGACCTACTAAGCTGCTGCAAATAAGAATTTAATTGTTCCATTGTCAGTACACATGGCAGATAATCTTGACTCTTGACTTCTTCACTATTCTTCAAAACTCCAATGTCGAAGTCTCAGTGGGGAATAGGAAGCTCGTTAGGGCGGCACGGTGGCGAAACCAGTAGAGCTGCTGCCTCACAGCGTCAGAGATTCGGGTTCAATCCTGATCGTGGGTGCTGTCTGTCTTCTTCTTCTTGCGTTTGAGGCAGCAGAAGTTATGTGGCGCCCTCCAGGCGCTGTAGCCAGTGCAATGTGCTGTTGTCGAGGGCCGTGAGGTCTACCCCTCCACCAGGGGGACGGAGGACAGCGCAGTCGAACATGGCGTGCTGCGCTGTTTGCCGGTCTGCTCCACACACGCAGGCTGCTGATGGACGCAACCCCCAACGATGCACATTGGCGTTGAACAGGCCGACCCCTGTGCGGAGCCGGTTCAGGGCGACCCACTCTTTGCGGGGGCGTGTCCGAGCCGGGTGGGGCTGTGGTGTTCGGTGCGACAGTGAATTGAGGAGGTCGCGAAGTCTGTTCCCAGCTTGTGTCTGTGTGGAGTTTGGACTTTATCCCTGTGACTGCGTGGGTTTCGTCTGGGTGCCCTGGTTTCCTCCTACATCCGAAAGACACGCTGTTGGGCTTGTAGGTTAATTGGCCTCTGTAAATTGCCCCTAGTGCGTCGGGGACGGATGCGAAAGTGGGATTACATGGAACTAGTCAGAATGGATGATTGATGGGCGTCAGACTCAGTGGACCCAAGGGCCTGTTTCCTTCCTGTATCTTTCACTCAATCAATCAAACTAAATGGAGTAAGGTGTCTAATTTTGTATATGTCCTTTAATGCCTCCCCATTTAATAATCTACCCTTTTCATTCATGCGTTCATCTGTTCCATTCTGTTCATCCATGATGATTCCACTGATTTGTGTTTGGGTTACATCAGGGAATAAACCCTGGTTTTCCAAGGCCTTGTTCCTTTCACTAATTCTGAGAAACAAGTCTATTTGACTTGCAGTCTATGTTCATTTTATTAAAAGCTGACATTTAAAGATGTAGAATTAATCACTGTTTTTGAGTGAGTATAAGATAACATGTGGTGCATGTTGGATTTGAACACAGTGGAGCCTGTTACAAATGTGTTTGGAACCCAACTGAAGGCTGTTTATAATAATGACACTTCACATTCTGCTGTCACACCACATATCCTGTTATTTTAGTGGTTACATCTCATCTGTGAATTACTGCCTGGTTTGCATCTAATATTTGTATCGCTTTTTCTGCATTGTTTAAAATCTTGCATAAAACAAAACAAAAAAAAATGGATTTATTCCTGCTGCCTATCTGTGTTGATCAGTTACTTTAATTGGAAAGGGCCCCATGCATACTACACCCAGGGCCAATGGCAATCTATGCTCCATTGACAGAAGCAATCTACTTCCCAGGCACCACACCTAACAACACTGGCTGAAAACTGTTCATAATAATGACACTTTTGGTCTCTGCTGTCATGCCAAATATCCCGTTAGTTCTGCACAGTTACACTTTACCCATGGATTACCGCTAAGTTCATAACTATCTCTAAAACCCACTCCGCCCTCATTAAAGTGTCACTCCCCGGCCTTCAGTGTTTTTGTTTTTGATAACAAGGCCCACGATGTAATGAATGTCCTGTAACAGAGCACGAAATGTAAACTAAAAACGTGGAGACAGTGTTATGATTGAGAGCCTTATAATGATGGTGGGAAGTATTCTAAATCATGATTGTCACCTACAGCCACTCATTGCCATGCTTTCTACACATAAGACAGCGCCTTATTTGTCAAGAATACCCAGTTGACAGCATCGTTGCATGCCTAGCAGCGTCTTTTCTACTAGGGAAGATACAGGATAATAATTTTAGAAACTGCACTGATATATTTAAAAAATATATCTGTGCAAAAATATGCCATTGTTTATTATTCTCTGGTGTTGCATTTGAATTTCAAAAATGTATTATTACTTATCTGTGCTGTAGCTCGGTTTCGAACACTGCCTTGGGTTTTTTTTTCCCGTGGAAGATGGTAACAAGGTAGTATCTTAACACTTGTCAGTCTTGAAAAAAAATCACTGCTTCTGTGCCTCTCGCTCCCTGATGATCACTTTGAAGAAAGCCATTCAGTGACACCATCTTATTTGACAAGAAGCCATCAACACCCGAACCAAAATAAAAAAGAAATAAATAGTCTCAGACAATAAAATTATAATATTAATTCAGTTAACCTGATTCACAATGGTTCTGGATGATGTTAAAAGTCTTTTACAATGAAAAATCTTGTCAATGCACTGATTTACCCGCAGCATAACCAAGTGGAACAATACATCTTGGGTAACAAAACTCTTGCAAGGCAAAGCAAAATTATTGTTTTATCCACAGGAGCAGTGAATGTGCCTCACAGATCAATGGAACTTCTGCCTCCAGTTATAAAGCGGTTAATCTCCGTGCAACCACTAAATCAATGCCACTTTTTAAAAATGGTTATGCCAGCCAGTAGCAGCAACAGTCAGGTTCAAAACTGTGATCACTCTTAGTGAAGACAACGGAGAGAACGGTGCCTTTTATTCACATCATGGGGCAGGGAAACCAGTGACTTGTATTTCCGCAGATAGTGTCATACAGAGTCATAGAATCATACAGCGTGGAAACAGGCCCTTCGGCCCATCTTGCCCACGACGACCAACATGTCTCATATTTACACTACTCCCACCTGCCCACCTATTTCGCCCATATCCCTCTAAACATGACCTATCCATATACCTGTCTAATTGTGTGGGAAGGAACTGCAGATGCTGGTTTACACCAAAGATAGACATAAAAAGCAGGAGGAACTCAGCGGGTCAGGCAGCATCTCTGGAGAAAAGGAATAGGGGATGTTTCGGATCGAGAACCTTCTTCCGACTTAGGCTGAAGAAGGGTGTCGACCCGAAACTTCAACTACTCCTTCTCTCCAGAGATGCTGCCTGATCCGCTGAGTTACTCCTGCTATTTATGTCTATCTACATGTCTAATTGTTTCTTAAATGTCATGATCATCGCAACTACCTCCTCTGTTCCATACACCCACCAACCTTTGTGTGAAAAAGTTACCCCTCAGATTCCTATTAAATCTTTTCCCCTTCACGTTAAACCTATGTCCTCTGGTTCTCGATACCCCTACTCTGTGCGTTTACCTGATCTATTCCTCTCATGATTTCATACCCCTCTATAAGATCACCCCTCATCCAATGAATAGAGTCCCAGCCTGCTTAACCTCTCCCTAGAGCTCAGGCCTCGAGTCCTGGCAGGGTCCTCGTAAATCTTCTCTGTGCCCTTTCCAACTTGACAACTTTTTCCTTATGAGATGGTGCCTAGAACTGAACACAAAACGTGGCCTCACCAATGATCATGAGACATTCCAGAATCAAGTCTCTTTGCAAATGTTCCCAAGGGAACACATTCGCAATCAGTGTCCTAACACAATATAATAATAATAATAATAATAATGCATTACATTTATATAGTGCTTTTCAAACACTCAAAGACACTTTACAGGGATTACTAGAACATAGAGAAGAAAATAAATAGATAAATAAGTAAACGAACAGAAAAAGGAGACAGAAGGTGAGGTGACGGTCAGTGGTTGAAGGCAGTGCTGAACAGGTGAGACTACAGTGATGTTTTGAATGTGGTGAGTGAGGAGGAGTCTCTGACGGTTTGGGGTAGTGAGTTCCAGAGGGTGGGAGCAGCGATGGAGAAAGCCCTGTCCGAATGAGATCCGAATGAGATCAAGCTTCACCTCATCAGACAATGGTCTTTCTCCCAAGAGACTCAGGTGCATGGGTCTCTAAACCAAAATGTTCTCCACTAGTGCAGAAGAACAAGCAACTGCTTCATATGTAAGTCCAGCTCCAGCAGTTTCTTGTGATGACTCCTCCACTTGTTCGTTTCATGGTCTGATGTTGATGTATGGATTCTGTGCGTTGGTGCTCCTTAGGTTATTGAACTTGCTGCAGGAAAGATGCATATTGTTAAACAGGAAAGAGAGCAGAGAAAATTTACGAGGATGTTGCCAGGACTTGAGGCCTGAGCTACAAGGGAGAGGATAGGTAGGCTAGGGTGTTATTCCTTGGATGGCAAGAGGATGAATGGTGATCCTGCAGAGGTGTATATGAACATGAGGGGAATAGATAGGGTAGATGCACAAAGTCTTTTACCAACAGTAGGGGGATCAAGAACCAGAGGACATAGTTTTATTGTGAGAGGGGAAAAAAAATTAGCAGGAATCTCTTCGGCAACCTTTTCACACAGAGGGTTGTGGATGTATGGAATGAGCTGACGGAGGAGGTAGTTGAGGCAGAAACTATAACAACATTTAAAAGACATTAGGACAGGTACATGGATAGGAAATGTTTAGAGGGAGATAGACACAAAGTGCTGGAGTAACTCAGTGTGTCAGGCAGCATCTCTGGAGAATAAGGAAAGGGCACCAGCATCTGCATTTCCTTTCTACACAAAGTTAGAGGAGTATGGGTCAAACATGGGCAGATGGGACTAGTGCAGATGGGGCAACTTGGTCAGCATGGGCAAGCTGGGCCGAAGGGCCTATATGACTCTTATTCTCAAGGTCTTAAGGTCTATGCAATTGCTGGCTGATATAGAAAATTTCACAGTCGAGGACCCATATTCATAAATTCATGTTCATAAGTGATAGGAGAAGAATTAGGCCATTCGGCCCCACAAATGTGATTCTAAGATGTGATCTGTTCTTTGCTGCTCCAATGAATATTAATGTCCAATTCTCCTTCTGATACAATGGTCACACATCGGCTCAATTGCAGGTCCATCCATCAATCTTGCTGATGTACTGGTCATTATGTTCCATTTAATGAGCGGCACGGTGGCGCAGCGGTAGAGTTGCTGCTTTACAACGCTTACAGAGCCTGAGGCCCGGGTTCGATCCCGACTACGGGTGCTGCCTGTACGGAGTTTGTGCATTCTCCCCGTGACATATAAGATTATTAAGGGATTGGACACGTTAGAGGCAGGAAACATGTTCCCAATGTTGGGGGAGTCCAGAACCAGGGGCCACAGTTTAAGAATAAGGGGTAGGCCATTTAGAACGGAGATGAGGAAAAGGGTTTTCAGTCAGAGAGTTGTGAATCTGTGGAATTCTCTGCCTCAGAAGGCAGTGGAGGCCAATTCTCTGAATACATTCAAGAGAGAGCTGGATAGAGCTCTTAAGGATAGCGGAGTCAGGGGGTATGGGGAGAAGGCAGGAACGGGGTACTGATTGAGAATGATCAGCCATGATCACATTGAATGGCGGTGCTGGCTCGAAGGGCTGAATGGCCTCCTCCTGTCTATTGTCTATTGTGACCGTGTGGGTTTTCTCCAAGATCTTCAATTTCCTCCCACATTCCAAAGACGTACAGGTTTGTAGGTTAATTGGCTTGGTATAAATGTAAAATTGTCCATACTGTTTGTAGGATAGTGTCAGTGTGTGTGGATCGCTGGTCGGTGCTGACTCGGTGGGCTGAAGGGCCTGTTTCCACACTGTGTCTCGACACTAAACTAAACTAACTAACCTCAGTCACATTCATGAAGAAGAAAGTTGCCTGTACATTTCATATTTTATGAAGTTTAAGGCCATCAATAACTTCCACTGGAAGGTGTGTAATATTAATACTGGGTTGATTTCAGATGCTGGCTCGGTTCACTTTTGATCTGATCAAACAGTCAGCAAAACAATTTAGTGATATTTTGTTACGGCGAAAATATTTGGTTCAAAAGGGCAGTCATTTCGGTAGTATCCCACTGGGAGGAAATTTCAGTAATAACTGCTGTTTATTTAACATTTAATACCTCAATAAAGACACTGTTACAATCTTCCTAAGGTCTTACTGTGTTACTTAATAGTATTTTATAATTGTCTCCCTTTCTGTGGTGCAAGGAGGGTCGGCAAATGTAAGACTTCAGCCCATTGAATCCTGTGACAATATCAGGAGTCAATATGGACACAAAGTGCTGGAGTAACTCAGCGCATCAGGCAACACCTCTGGAGAAAAGGGACTGGTGAGGTCTTGGGTCAGATTGAAAGACAGAGAAGGCCAGAACAAAACAGGGCTGGCAACAGATGACCTCAGGAAGGGTGGAGTCCAAAATGGCCCATTGTTGGCTGGGGAAGATGTGCCAACAACAGGGATATATATAAGGATATGAACAGTAGAACTAGTAGGACAACTAGGGAGAGGAGGGGGGGGGGGGGGGGGGGGAGATGGAACGCAGGAGTTACTTGAGATTTGAGAAATCAACATTCATACCGCAAGTTTGTAAATATGAGGTGCTGTTCCTCCAATTTGCGTGTGGCCTCACTCTGACAGTGGAGGAGGCCCAGGACCAAAAGGTCAGTATGGGAATGGGAAGGGGAGTTAAAACGTTTGGCAACTGGGAGATCCCCTAGGCTGAGACGGACTGAGCGTTAGTGTTCAGCGAAACGATCACCAAGTCTACGCTTGGTCTCGCCAATATCTGGGAGCCCAAGCCAGACATGGACCAAGAGTCAAGAGTCAAATCAAGACTGTTTATGTGTCACATGCACCAGATATAAACCGGAACAATGAAATTCCTCCTTGCTGCAGCTTTAGACAATAGACAATAGACAATAGGTGCAGGAGGAGGCCATTCGGCCCTTAGAGCCAGCACCGCCATTCAATGTGATCATGGCTGATCATTCTCAATCAGTACCCCGTTCCTGCCTTCTCCCCATACCCCCTGACTCCGCTATCCTTAAGAGCTCTATCTAGCTCTCTCTTGAATGCATTCAGAGAATTGGCCTCCACTGCCATATGAGGCAGTGAATTCCACAGATTTACAACTCTCTGACTGAAAAAGTTTTTCCTCATCTCCGTTCTAAATGGCCTACCCCTTATTCTTAAACTGTGGCCCCTTGTTCTGGACTCCCCCAACATTGGGAACATATTTCCTGCCTCTAACGTGTCCATCGCCGTAATAATCTTATATGTTTCGATAAGACCCCCTCTCATCCTTCTAAATTCCAGTGTATACAAGCCTGGCCGCTCCAGTCTTTCAACATACGACAGTCCCGCCATTCCGGGAATTAACCTAGTAAACCTACGCTGCACGCTCTCAACAGCAAGAATATCCCCTTCCTCAAATTTGGAGACCAAAACTGCACACAGTACTCCAGGTGCGGTCTCACTAGGGCCCTGTACAACTGCAGAAGGACCTCTTTGCTCCTATACTCAACTCCTCTTGT
The DNA here is from genome assembly GCF_053455715.1 of Rhinoraja longicauda. Lineage (NCBI taxonomy): Eukaryota > Metazoa > Chordata > Chondrichthyes > Rajiformes > Arhynchobatidae > Rhinoraja > Rhinoraja longicauda. The sequence continues at coordinate 9,110,346 of NC_135963.1, forward strand.
TATGAAGGCCAACGTTCCATTGGCTTTCTTCACTGCCTGCTGTACCTGCATGCTTCCTTTCAGTGACTGATGCACTAGGACACCCAGGCGAATACTGACACAACAGCCAACGTGAAATGTCGATTACTCCCCACACTTTCCCCAATCCCAGGTCACAAATCCACATCTCCGATCACCATATAATTTTCCCACTTTCCAAGACGGGTGCCACTTAAAACAAAACTGAAAAACACTTTCAAATAGCAGCCAGCTGTGTCGCTTTTAAGGGTCGTATTTTTCTTGGCCGCCACACCGAATCCACAAGCAAAGATAAACACCAGAACACAATTTGATTTTAAGTCTCTTAACATTCCCTCAAGATCAGAGGCCCTCAAATGATCCATTTGAGCCATTCCCGAAACAACAAACACTTATGGTTTAAAAAGTTGTTTTAAGTCACTTGGCGAAAAAAGTTCACTCTCAGGTGGAATATATGGATGGCAATTTGAAACAAAAATGGCTAAATGTTTTGTTGGCTGGGACTTTGCACAAAAAAATTATTTCCACGGTCAAGCTACTTTTCCAGACTGCGTAGAAAAGCAGTTGCTGCGTGAAGCTTTATTAGTTTTACATCTCCACCATTTGGTTAAAATAAACACAATCAAAACCAATCAAACATATTATTGTATAATTAAATATACTTAGTGAAGATGAAGAGAAATTACAGTTAAGTGTCTGGTTTATGTTCAAATCTTATTAGCTGTCAATAGTGACCATTTCTTGGTTCAACTGTAAACTTTCAGTTTATGTCATAAATCATACAGGAGAAAGGATATGTCTGCCGTAGCTATTTTATTAGTAACATAAAAAAGACTTCCATTGACTGTATAACAGCTGTGTCACCTGCACATGGGTGATCCAATTTTGACACCTTCCCCCAAGTGTATTGCAAGGATAAACATATTCTGTTCAAACGAGACCAATGACAGCAAAATTGCCTGCTTGTCTCTAAAAAGACTCTAATAATGTGTATCGAGGGAGAGGCCCATGTTCTGACAGTAGACTTTTTTCCCCAGTGTAAGTCTGAGAGGTTCAAATTTTCAAGAAACTTTAATCTTTCACAACACAACAGGCCGCACATCATCGGAGCTTGACAAATAATTTCTGGAATAAAACACATCAGGAACGATGCAGTCGCGACCAAAAAAAAACCCTATTGTGGAAGCATGTCATGGCAAACACTGTGCCAAAGTGCCTTGGCTCGCCATAGACAGATTAAATTAAAGAATAAATTAATTTAAATTGTTTCTACCAGAGGGTGGCAGAAATTTGGAAGCTTCTTCTGACAGCAATTTCAAATCTGAGATTGATAGATTCTCGATAACTAAAGGTATTAAGGGATGTGGGGAAAAGATGGGTGTGTGAAGTTAGGTCGCAAATCAGTCATGTTCTTCCTGAATGTTGTACAAGACTGAGGCGTGAGGTGCTCTGCTATCTTTGTAATTCAAAAAAACACAGTCTATCCCCTGGCTCCTTTACATGCGCCCCTCCCTTCAAAGTCCAAAATGCTCTATTCACAGCACCTTAACTGGAGCTCAAATTTTGATGCCAATTTAAAGAGAGATGGCTGCCAGAAATTGCAGTGAATTAGAAAGGTACTGTGATCTCTGCGGCAGAATTTAAGAGTTTCTGGCATCTATACAGCCTGAGCTTCAATTTACGAAAAACATGCTTTTTATTGTACTTTCTTAAATAGATACATCACCAAATTCAAGGCATCTACAACGATGCATCATCTTTCTTTCATAAAATTAATTGTTTCACTGGATTTACAAATCACCATAAATATATCCAGTGTAGATTTTGTCATCTAATTTTCTATAAATAAGAATACCTCAGAGTGTGGTTAAAAAAAAAATTGCACGTTCGTTTGGAAATCCAATGTCACATTAAAGCAGGAAAAAAATTAAGCGTGCAATATTAAATCTTAAATTATTTTCCCTCTTTAATTCCACAATTATTTACAGTTGAATTGACTGAAAATTTAGCAGCTATCGTTTTAACCATGGACCAAACCTCAAAATGTGACATCACTTACTTGCTTTGCTAAAATCAGAAGGGTTTAGAACTCATTGAGAAGAACATTTTCAAAACGCAAATCGTTACTGGTGTTACTGACCGCATTTGTGTTACTATGTTGGGACTTTAGCAATTCTCATATTTTCCAAGTAACCTTTAATAATTAGGGACAAGTTTGATTTGTGTGATAATGCATCTTGGCCTTGCGCTATGCTGCTGGTGTACATTGCACTGTTCATGTTATAAATCTTGTGGCGTGGCAGCAACACTCTTTCAAAGGGGTTAGCAAGTCCAAAAAAAAATTTGCTGCATTTTTGCAACTGTTTCATGTTTATCAAGAAACATTCAGAAAACACTTCAATACTTGCTTCATCGTTTCCAAGCATATTGCTTATAACATTCTTCCCAATTTTGATCCCTGTATGTCATAAGTTCATAAATTCATAAGTTGTAGGTGCAGAATTAAGCCATTCGGCCCATCGAGTCTACTCTGCCATTCAATCATGGCTGATTTGCATTTCCCTCCCAATCCCAATCTCCTGCCTTCTCCCCATAACCCCTGACACTTGTTCTAATCAAGAATCTACCAATCTCCACCTTTACAATATCCACTTAAGGCCTCCACAGCCTTCTGTGGCAATGAACTCCATAGATTCACCACCCTCTGACGAAAGAAATTCCTCCTCATCTCCTTTCTGAAGATACGTCCTTTTATTCTGAGGCTTCGGCCTCTGGTCCCAGACTCTCCCACTGGTGGAAACATCCACTCCACATGCGCTCTATCCAGGCCTTTCACTATTCGGTAAGTTTCAATGAGGTTTCCCCTCATCCTTCTAAACTCTAGCGAGTATGGGCCCAGTGCCGTCAAACGCTCATCAAATGTCATCTCAAATGCCTCTTCTTTTCTATATCAACTATATAGCAACTAAACCATACTCCACGAGCAATGTTGTTAGGTGTTTATTACCATAAGATAAATCACCACTGCACTGTGCTAAGTAATTTGTGCATGACTATTTCAGCCTCAGGTGCAGTAGTAGGGAACCAACAGATTGATAAATTATGCAGGGACCTAGCTGGACCGGGCTTGGGTTTCATTGAATAAAGGGATGACCCACACGAGGTTTTTAAGACTATTAAAGAAATTTAAAATACAGGTAGCGACAAACTATTTCCTCTTTCCCCTGGCGATCCCAGCAAAAATGAGGCAGAACATTAAAATTACACTCATATACTGAGAGAACTTTTTCACGACACATTAACGGAAGTTCAGAACTCCTCCTCCAAGTAAAAAAGTCGAGGCTATGGGTCAATTGAATATTGCAAAACCGCGAGTGGTTGATTCTTGATAGGCAGGATTGTAGCGCGTTCCAGAACCAAGGCTTGCAGATGCTCAGATCAGTGGTAATCTAAGTGAATGGGGAAACATGCTCAAGGGACTGAACGGCCTACTCCTGTCATGATTTTCCTAAGTTCCTAAGCGATGCAATTTACATTTGTATCTTGCAAATGTCACAAGCATCATTTCATGAATTTGTCAATGTACCTGATTCGTTTTATTTCAAAGCGCAGCTCAGCTGAGATAGTCACATCGCCATGTCACAAAAAATATATGTCTCTATATTAATTCGATTCTTGAAACCAAGGGACACTTGCCCCCAAAAGAAGAAGAAATCAAAAATCACTCGAGGGGGAGAGTCCTTTGAGTGATCAGAACTTCGAGTGTGTCACCTCTCTGAGCAAGAGCGGAAAACGAACGGCATCTTTGACACAGCCAACCGCTGCAAGTCACATTATATCATCAGCTTTGTATTAACATGGTGCTATCCTGTGTCACAATACAATATATATATAAATTAGGAAATATAGCAAAAACCACAGATTGCAAGTTTCAGTAAAGCAAGCCCTTATCATTTTACTCTCAAAATTATATGTGAATACGGAGCCTACAGAAAGCAATGAAAACATTCTTTTCTTTTGCCAGCTTGAGTAGAAATGTCAACCACGCGGTCACAGGGAGAATTTGTAAACTCCACACAGTCAGCACCCGAGGTCAGGATCGAATGCAGGTCTCTGGCGCTGTGAGGCAGTGGCACTACCAGCTGCACCACTGTGCCGCCCCAATGTTTTCCCTATGGTGGTGTAGTTTCCACTAAGTGCCCCTGCTTTCATCCAATGCCATAAATAGGAGCAGAATTTGGCCATTTGGCCGATCAAGTCTACTCCGCCATTCAATCATGACTGATCTAACTTCCCCTCTTAACCTTATTCTCCTGCCTTCTCCCCCTATACCCTGACACCCATACTAATCAAGAATCTATCAATCTCTGCATTAAAAATATCCATAGACTTGGCCTCCACAGCCTTTAGTGTCAATGCATTCCACAGATTCACCGCCCTCTGACTAAAGAAATTGCTTCTCATCTCCTTCCTAAAGGAACGTCCTTTTATTCTGAGACTAGGACCTCTGGTCCTAGACTCTCCCATTAGTGGGAACATCCTCCCCACATCCACTCTATCCAGGCCTTTCACTATTCAGTAAGTTTCAATGAGGTCCCCCCTCATCTTTCTAAACTCCAGCGGGTGGAGGCCCAATGCCATCAGATGCTCATCACATGTTAACCCACTCATTCCTGGGATCATTCCCGTAAACCTCGTTCGGACACTCTCCAGCACCATCACATCCTTCCTCGGATAGGGGGCCCAAAATTGTCCCAAAAGCATATTGATTGACTACTATAAATCACTCCTAGTGTCACTGGGTGGCAGGAGGGTCTGGAGAGAGTTGGGGAGACATTGGTTTACAGAGGAATAGTGGGGATCCATAATAGATAAGATTGCCCTGAAGATGGTATAGACTAGAAGACTGAATGTCCTCCTTTTACCCAATTGAAAAAACAGAAATAGTTTCATGGGATCATTTAAGTCCAAGCAAACGATTAGTGAGGCCACATTTCAATGTTTTCTACTAAAGTCAACACGTCGTCAGTACCAGAACCAAATAGTGGAGCAGATAATGAAAATAACATGAAATAAAGTCATAGTCAGAGAGTCACGTAGCGTGAAAAAGGGCCTTTCGGCCCAACTTGCCCATACCAACCAATATGTCCCATCCACACTAGTCCCACCTGCCTGTGTTTGGTCCATATCCCTCTAAACCCACCCTATCCTTGTACCTGTCTGAATGTTTCTTAAACATTGCGATAGTATCTGCCTCAACTACATCCTCCAGCAGCTCATTCCATACACCAACCACCCTTTGTCTAAAGAAGTCACCTTCAGATTCCTATTAAATCTTTCCCCCCTCACCTTAAATTTATGACATCTGGATGTTGATTCCCTTATTCTGTGCGTTTACCCAATCTATTCCTCTCATGATTTTTACACCACTGTAAAATCACCCCTCATTCTCCTGCACTCCAAGGAATAAAGTCCTAGTCTGCTCAACCTCTCCCTGGAGCTCAGGCCCATGAGCCCTGGCAACATCCTCGTAAATCTTCTCCGCACCCTTTCCAGTTTGGCAACATCTTTCCTATAACATGGTAACCAAATCTGAACCACAATGCACCAAATGTGGCCACTTATATAACTTCCAACATGACTTCCCAACTTCAATACTCGATACTCCGACTGATGAAGGCCAGTGTGACAAAACTATATTTCTGAAGAGGACTATGCCACACAGTTGCTGCCATTGATTGCAAATGAGCCTCTAACCCAATGTGCTCATGTCTTTCAATGGAACTTGGACACCTCAACTTTTGATTCAGAGGTGAGATAAGATCACTTTATCCTCATTAGAATGTTGCCTAGAGTATTTGTTCACCAGGATGTTGACTGGATTTGAGGGTATTCGATATAAAGAGAGGTTGGACCAACTTGAATGTTTTACTCAAGAGCGTCAAGGGATGAGCAACAGCCTGGTAGAAGTTTATAAAACTTTGAGAGGTATAGATAGGATAGGCAGTCAAAATCTGTTTTCCAGGGTGAAAATGTCAAATACTGGAGGACATAGAGTCATAGTCATACAGCACAGAAATGGGCCCTTCAGCCCAACTTGCCCTTGCCAACCAAGATGACTCATCTACGCTAGTCCCACCTGCCTACGTTTGGCCCATTTCCATCAAAACCTTTCTTATCCATGAACCTGTACAAATGTCTTTTAAATGTTGTTAGAGTACCTGCCTCAACTACCTCCTCCGGCAGCTCATTCCAGATACCCACCACCCTCTGTTTAAGAAATTTGCCCCTCAAGATCCCATTAAATCTTTTCCCTCTCACCTTAGACGCATGTCCTCGGGTTCTTGATTCCCCTACTATGGGTAACAGACTCTGCATCTACTCTATTTATTCCCCTCATGATCTTATGCACCTCTACAAGATCGATCTACGTATCCATCCAGATGCATATGGATCTTATGCCTCAGAATACTCCTTTTTTAGTAACTTGCCTACCACAAATGTTAGGCTCACTGGTCTATAATTTCCAGGGTTTTCCTTGCAGCCCTTCTTAAATAGAGGCACAACATCAGCAACACTCCAGTCTTACAGCACATCACCCGTGTCTAATGAGTGAATTCATATATCTTAACTAGGGTGCCTGCAATTTCTTCCCTAGCTCCCCATAGTGTCCTCAGAAATATCTGACCAAGGCCAGGAGATTTATCGAACTTTATACACCTTAGGACAATTTAGTACCACCTCGGCCATAATACTGACTGTCCTCCCTGTCCTATCCATGTACCTGTCTATTTCTTAAACGTTGGGATAGCCCCAGCCTCAACTACCTCCTCTGGCAGCTTGTCCCATACCTCCACCACCCTTGGTGTGAAAATGTTACGCCTCAGATTCCTATTAAATATTTTCCCCTTCACCTTGAACCTATGTCCTCTGGTCCTCAATTCACCTACTCTTGGCAAGAGACTGTGCACCTGCCCAATCTATTCCTCTCATGATTTTATACACCTCTATAATATCACCCCTCGTCCTCCTGCGCTCCAAGGAATAGAGTCCCAGCCTACTCAACCTCTCCCTCTAGCTCAAACCCTCGAGTCCTGGCAACATCCTCGTAAATCTTCTCTGTGCCCTTTGACAAAGATGACAACATCTCTCCTATAACATGGTGCCCGGAGCTGAACACAATACTCTAAATGCGGTCTCACCAACGTCTTATGCAACTGCAACGTGACCTCCCATTTTCTATACTCAATACTCTGATTCATGAAGGCCAAAGTGCCAAAAGCCTTTTCGACCACGTAATCTACCTGCGACTCGACCTTCAAGGAACCGAGCGCCTGCACTCCTAGCTCCCACTGCTCTACAACACGACCCAGAGGTCCTGCCCATGTTCCCAAAATTCAACACATCACATCTATCTGAATTAAATTCCATAAAGTCTTTCTTCACGGTAAAAACAGAGGAGAAATACTCATTGAGGACTTTGCCCATGTCCTGAGGCTCCCATAGAGATGACAAGGGGCCACAGTTTAAGAATAAGGGGTAGGCCATTTAGAACGGAGATGAGGAAGAACTTTTTCAGTCAGAGAGTGGTGAAGGTGTGGAATTCTCTGCCTCAGAAGGTAGTGGAGGCCAGTTCGTTGGATGCTTTCAAGAGAGAGCTGGATAGAGCTCTTAAGGATAGCGGAGTGAGGGGGTATGGGGAGAAGGCAGGAACGGGGTACTGATTGAGAGTGATCAGCCATGATCGCATTGAATGGCGGTGCTGGCTCGAAGGGCTGAATGGCCTCCTCCTGCACCTATTGTCTATTGTCTATTGACTACTTCGGTTTCTGAAGAGCCCTATTCTCTGGCTCGCCACCCTCTTGTAAAATCCCTTTTGATTTCCCTTAATATTATCTGTCAGAGCTATCATGTGCCCCCTTTTTGCCCTCCTGCTTTACTTCTTAAGTTTTCTTTGGGAGGAAAATCGGCTTCCAACCATGGAGTAGGGAGGTTATTTGAAAATAATATTCCTGCTATAGTTCACATAAGCTAAAAGGAGAAGACTGGTCTCTTGTGCTCAATTTATAGAACCTAGAACAGTACCGTGCAGAAACTGGCCTCTCAACCCAAAATGACCGTGCCGAATACAATGCCAAGTTAGACTATTCTCTGCTTGCACATGATCCATTTCCCTCTCTCCCCCTGCATATCCACATGTCTATCTAAAAGTTTCTTAAATGCCACTATTATATATACCTCCACCACCACCCTCTGTCAGTACATTCCAGGCACCCTCTGGGTAAAAGCTTGTCTCACATACCTCCTTTAAAATTTTGCCTCTCTCACCTTAAAGCAATGCCCTTTACTCTTCGAAATTTCCACCCTGCGAAAAAATGTTCTGATTGTCCACTCTAAATATGCCACTTATAATTGTACATACATCTGTCAGGTCTCCCCTCTGGTAAAACAGAAAGTGCTGGAGTAACTCAGCGGGTCGGGCAACATCTCTGGAGAACATGTGTAGGTGACGTTTTGGATCGGGACTCTTCTTCAGGTGAACCTATTTTACACTCTCTCCAAAGCCTCCATATCCTTCCTTTAATGGGGCAACCAGACTGCATGCAATACTCCAAATGTGATTCGATACGATATGATAGAATTTTATTTATCCCAGTAGGGAAATTGATCTGCCAACAGTCATAAAACACAAGATACATGAAACATGAAATTAAAGTGACGAGTGGAAAGGATTGCGGATGTGCAAAGATTGGGGGAGGGGGTGTCAGTCTACCCCACGACAGAAGGGGGAGGAGTTGTACAGTTGGCGGCCCATCCAATGTCCTGTAAAGCTGCAACATGACTTCCTGACTCTTATACTCAATACCCCGACTGATGATGGCAAGCACTCCATCCATTTATGTTGCCACTTTCAAGCAGATAGGGCTTGGTAAAATAACTTGGCAAACTGCATGAAATAGCTGTTATTGGATTATTTTGTGCAGAAAACAAGGATGATGAAATATTACCTTACCAAAAATGTCAGCAGGCTACATTAAAAAAGCATGTCACCTCGTCGTGTGAAGTAGCAGCAATTTACGTTTTCCATCATTTGATTAGTGGATTTACATCAGAACAAATAATTTTGCTTTGTGGATCGGTGTACGATTGTCTTTTGTATATAATGGGTGGCAGATACTGTAAAAGCACAAGACAAAAATAATGCATTGGAGTGACAAGAGATGTGAAGAGTCTACAGTTAACAACATTAAAGGACAGAACAGCTGAGAAGATTCTTGTGAGAAAAGAGAATACAGAAAAGATGCTGATGTATGACAGCTGAGGTTGACAGGTGAACCGAATGGAAGTGTCTTATCAAACTCAAGGCAGTAAATTGCACTCACTTCCAGGAAAATCATTTCTTTGTAGTGTGGTAACAATGAATTGTATTTTTGTCGTTTCACTAATGAAGACTTAAAATGCCCTGAAATAATGCCAATAGAAATATTTTAAATGGAAGTCGTCCAGGGACTGCCTTCAGCCTACATAATTAATACCAGCAACCAAAGACAACCCCAACAGTGCACTCCATTGGGAAGTCCAACTCAAGAGGGGCATTGTGTTAACATTAGGGCTTTGTCACCGACAACACAGCACCCCGCCACGCAGTGAATGGAAATCTGATAATCCCTCTCTTCAAAAACCATGGCATACATTGGAAATTCTGAATTGTTTACTTTAGAAATGCAGCATGGAGACAGACCCTTTGTCCCACCGAGTCCTCGACGACCATCAATGGCCTGTTGACACTACCTCCATGTTATCCCATTTTCTCATCCTCTCCCTACACGCCACACGGGGCTTTACAGAGGCCGATTAACCTACAAACCTCTGAGACAGCAGCTCTACCAGATGTGCCACTCTGCTGGATTTTGCCAGAATTGGAACAAATTATCTTTTGTTCAAGAAGAGTACAAAACACCACAGAATAAAGACAGCAAAACCCATGTGAGTGTAAACTGATTCATTGCCTGAGATCTTGGGTAAGAAACTGTGTATCAATTTGATCTATTCCTCTCATGATAGACAATAGACAATAGGTGCAGGAGTAGGCAATTCGGCCCTTCGAGCCAGCACCACCATTCAATGTGATCATGGCTGATCAGTCTCAATCAGTACCCCGTTCCTGCCATCTCCCCATCCCCTATCCTTAAGAGCTCTATCTAGCTCTCTCTTGAAAGCATTCAGAGAACTGGCCTCCACTGCCTTCTGAGGCAGAGAATTCCACAGATTTACAACTCTCTGACTGAAAAAGTTTTTCCTCATCTCTGTTCTAAATGGCCTACCCCTTATTCTTAAACTGTGGCCCCTGGTTCAGGACCCCCCAACATTGGGAACATGTCTCTAACATGTCCCAACCCCTTAATAATCTTATATGTTTCAATAAGATCCCCTCTCATCCTTCTAAATTCCAGTGTATACAAGCCTAGTCGCTCCAGTTTTTCAACATACGACAGTCCAGTCATTCTGGGAATTAACCTAGTAAACCTACGCTGCACGCCCTCAATAGCAAGAATATCCTTCCTCAAATTTGGAGACCAAAACTGCACACAATACTCCAGGTGAGGTCTCACTAGGGCCCTGTACAACTGTAGAAGGACCTCTTTGCTCCTATACTCAACTCCTCTTGTTATGAAGGCCAACATTCCATTGGATTTCTTCACTGCCTGCTGTACCTGCATGCTTCCTTTCAGTGACTGATGCACTAGGACACCCAGATCTCGTTGTACGTCCCCTTTTCCTAACTTGACACCATTCAGATAATAATCTGCCTTCCTATTCTTACCACCAAAATGGATAAACTCACACTTATCCATATTAAACTGCATCTGTCATGCACCTGCCCACTCACACAACCTGTCCAAGTCACCCTGCAACCTCATAGCATCTTCCTCACAGTTCACACTGTCCCCCAGCTTTGTGTCATCTGCAAATTTGCTAATGTTACTTTTAATCCCTTCATCCAAGTCATTAATGTATATTGTAAATAGCTGCGGTCCCAGCACCGAGCCTTGCGGTACCCCACTAGTCACTGCCTGCCATTCTGAAAGGGGCCCATTTATCCCCACTCTTTGCTTTCTGTCTGCCAACCAATGTTCTATCCATGTCAGTACCCTACCCCCAATACCATGTGCTCTAATTTTGCATACTAATCTCCTATGTGGGACCTTGTCGAAGGCTTTCTGAAAGTCAAGGTACACTACATCCACCGGCCCTCCCCTGTCCATTTTCCTAGTTACATCCTCAAAAAACACTAAATCCAGAATTGCCTTCTCCCTGGTCGGCTCCTGTACAAACTGTTCTAACAATCCATCTCGCTTCCCCTTTAACTCCATCTTCATATTCCCAATTTGCCAACCCCCCCCCCCCCCCCCCCCACTACTTAGTTTAAACCCACACGTGTAACACTAGCAAACCTACCTGCCAGAATGTTGGTTCCCCTGCTGTTAAGGTGTAACCCGTCCCTTTTGTACAGGTCACCCCTACCCCAGAAGAGATCCCAGTGGTCTAGAAATCTAAATCCCTGCACCAGCCCCTCAGCCATACATTCATATCCCCGACCTCTCTATTCCTGCCCTCACTTGCACGAGGTACAGGTAGCAGTCCAGAGATAACCACCTTCAACGTCCTACTTCTCAGTCTTCATCCCAACTCTCTAAACTCGCGTTGCAGTACCTCCTTCCTCTTCCTCCCGACGTCGTTCGTGCCCACGTGCACAACTACTTCCGGTTGATCGTCTTCCCTCGCTAGGATGTTCTGAAGCTGGTCCATGATGTCTTGAACCCTGGCACCAGGGAGGCAACAGACCATCCACAAGTCCCGCCTGCCACCACAGAATCTACTGTCCGTACCTCAGACAATGGGGTCACCGACTACTATGGCTCTTCCCGACTTCGGTCTTCCCGGTCGGGTCTCCTTGCCTGGATTAGAGCCACCGACCTGTCCGCCGCTCGGACTGGAAGCGTCTTCTGCCCCGACAGCTCCCAAGGGGGTGTACCTGTTTTCAATAGGCACAGCCACCCAGGGTCTCCTGTAGTCCATGTTTACTCCCCTTTGAAACGGTCTCCCACCTTCGCTCGACCTGGACCCTTGGCGTGACAGCCTCACAGTAGGTCCTCTCCAGGAAACTCTTGCATTCCCGGATGACCCTGAGGTCATCCAGCTGCTTTTCCAACTCCACCACACGTCCATTCAGGAGCTGCACCTGGACACAGTTCTTACAGGTGTAGCTCCCAGAAGCTCTAGCTGTGTCCCTACCTTTCCACATCCTGCAGGAAACACACTGCACCAACTTGTCCTCCATTACTTTAGTGTCAAAAACAAATCAGGCTCAAAAACAAACGTATCCTCCTCACCGAAGACTCGCAGCCAAAGACTCGCACTTTTCTCACAGGTCACTTCTCTCGACAAGGCCGCACCCCTTGTGCAAGCGTTGTTTATATCAGTCACTAAATTGACTAATTGGCCAATTTACCAAGCTTCTAATTTAATTGCTGTAATTCACACTTACTTTCTTTCAGCCAACGGTCGTCCTTGCTCCTGCTGCTGCTCTCCAGACCTTTACTGACTGACTGCTAGCGTCCCTTTGGCGCTCTTTTTTAAAACGGTGATTTGGTACACCTCTATGAAGGGTGATCTTATAGAGGTGTATGAATCATCAGAGAAATAGGTCGGGTAGCTGCACAGTATCTCTTGCCCAGAATAGGGGAATAGAGAACCAGAGGACATAGATTTAAGATGAGTGGGAAAAGATTTAATAGGAATCTGAGGGGTACGTTTTTCACACAAAGGGTGGTGGGTGTACGGAATGATGAGCCAGCAGAGGTAGTTGAGGCGGGTACCTGGAGGTAGTGGAGGCGGGTACTATCCCAATGTTTAATCTGCCGTACTTGGCAGCCGCGCCAACAACCTGCCTCGTCTTTTTCTTCTCTTGCTGTTTTGGTCTGTGTTTACTAAAAATCTTTTTAGTGTACCTTTAGTTTTTGTATTATGTGGGGGTGGGGAGTTGGGGGGGAAACCTTTTTTTATCTCTTTCCTTGACAGAGATGCGACTTTTCATCATATCGCCGTCTGCACTGCGACTTTAACATCGTGGAATTGGCGGTCCCTTTGTTAGGGATCGACTGCGGGAGCTCCAACCGCAAGAGCTTCGACCGCCCCGATCGCAGGAGCTTCGACCGCCCCGATGTGGGAGCTTCGATCGCCCTGACTGTGGAAGTTTCAATTGCCCCGACAGCGGGAGAAAAGAAGGTATAAGTTATTTGTCTTCCATCATAGTGGGGAATGTGAGATCGCTGAAAAAACAAGATGGACGTGCTGCCTGCACTGGCGAGGACACGGAGGGAGTGCAGTGATCTCGGTGTTTGCGGGGACATGGTTCCATGAGGACATCCTGGAGTCTAGTGCGAGTGGGGACGGCTTTCTGACTGTTCGGGCGGACAGGGACTGCAGGGAGAGTGACAGCGGTCGGTACAACTCTGGTCACATCACAGTGAAGGAGCGTGTGTGTGGTCCGGACATTGAACTGATGGCTGTGGGTCTCTGCTTATGCTGGCACCCTGGGGATTCTGTTTAAGTCTATGTTTAATTTTTATGTGGTTATGTATCTTGTTGCTTTTTTGCATGACTATTGGCAAATCAAATTCCTTGTATGTTTACATACTTGGCTGATAAATTAATTACAATTTACAATTACAATTAAGAAACATTTGGGCAAGTACATGGATAGGACAGGTTTAGATTGATATGGACCAAATACAGGCGGGTGTAACTGGTGTAGCTGGGACATGTTGGCCGGTGTGGGCAAGTTAGGCCGAAGGGCCTGTTTCCACACTCCATCACTCTCTGACTCTATGACTTTATTTCTCTTCACCACTGTAAGGCGGACAGCTGTATTACAACACCTGAGTGACAAAGCTCTGAATTTAACTTCATGAATAGATACGGATAAACTCTGGGTGAGCCCATCTGTTAAAGTTCTGAATCAGGGCAAGGCCATCTATAGCAGTATTGGACAGGAACTTTATCAAGTTGATTGTAGTAGGTTGTTTGCAGGCAAAAAAACATCCAGGAAGTGGGATGCTTTTAAAAGTGTGATGACACGTGTTCAGAACATGAATGGATCGAGCCGCCACAGGTGGTAGTTGAGGTAGGTATTATAATGTGATCAGTCATGATCACATTGAATGGCTCGAAGGGCCTACTCCTGCACCTATTGTCTATTGTCTATTGTCTATACCCACATTTAAAATGACATTTGCACAGGTTCATGGATCGCTTTGTTTAGCTTATTATTGTCACATGAAAATCACATGAGGTACAGTGAAAACCATTTTGCTGCGTGCTATCCAGTCAGAGATAAGACTATGCAGAATTATAATCAAGCCGTCCACAATGTACAGATGCGGGATAAAGAGTATAATGTTTAGCGCAAGATAAAGTCCAGTAAAGTACGATTAAAGATCGTTCGAAGGTCTCCAATGAAGTAGATGGGGGTTCATAGAAAAAGATTGTTGGAAGAAGCCGCAGGTGCTGGTTTAGTCTGTCTGCAGAAGGGTCTCGACCCGAAACATCACCCATTCCTTCTCTCCAGAGATGCTGCCTGTCCCGCTGAGTTACTCCAGCATTTTAGGTGGGCGGTCAAACAGATAGGAAAGGTTTAGAAGCATATGGGACAGTAGGGGACTCGTAGAGATGGGGCATCTTGGTCGGCAGGAGCAAGTTGGGCAGAAGGGCCAGTTTCCATAGGAGATTGTGCGGACTGGGAGAGCAGACTCTCTCAGCCTGGACATGATGCTCACTACATGGCGAGGGCTTGGACCCAGTCTTGGGCAGAGCAGGTGACACTGCATTGCCTTCTTGTAATCTCACTCCCTGCACACACAGGAGCAGCAGGGACTTGTAGAACGAAGACGAGGAAAAGCTTTTTCAGTCAGAAAGTTGTAAATCTGTGGAATTCTCTGCCTCAGAAGGCAGTGGAGGCCAGTTCTCTGAATGCATTCAAGAGAGAGCTAGAGCTCTTAAGGATAGCGGAGTCAGGGGGTATGGGGAGAAGGCAGGAACGGGGTACTGATTGAGAATGATCAGCCATGATCACATTGAATGGTGGTGCTGGCTCGAAGGGCCGAATGGCCTACTCCTGCACCTATTGTCTAAAGGAGCAGAGATATACCATCAGGGAGCAGCTTCATGTCTTCACTGGTCGGGCGGGAGGGGGGGGACGTTTTCTCCAAGAACTTCAGTTTCCTCCCACACTCCAAAGACGTACAGGTTTGTAGGATAATTGACGGTATAAATGTAAAAATTGCCACTAGTGTAGGATAGTGTAAATGTGACTGGATGGACCAAAGGGCTTTTGTCTGCGATGTATCTCGGAACTAAAAAACTAAACAACTAGACAGCAATCCTGACCTACTATCTACCCTATTGAAAAGCTTTGGTACATGTGACAATAAACTAATCTGTACTGGAAACCCTTGAACTATCCTTGATCGGACATTACTGGACTTTAACTTGCACTAAACATTATTCACATTACTCTCTTTATCACGTATCTGTAGACTGTGGATGGCTGGATTGTAATCATGTATTGTCCGACTGGGTAGCATGCAAAAAAAGCTTTTCACTGTACCTCGGTACACGAGACAATAAACTAAACTAAACTAAACTAAACTCACTCACCGCTGAGCTGGGCAAAGAGCTGACTTCATGGGGAAGAGTGAATGGACACTGCCCGGTCCATCACGGGCACTGACCACCCCACCATCGAAGGGGTCTATAAGAGGTGCCACCTCAAAAAGGTAGCCAGGATCATTAAGGACCCACACCACGCTGGCCACAACTCATTCCACTCCTGTCATCGGGAAGAAGATATAGGAGTCTGAAACCGTGATCTCCAGGTTCAAGACACAGCCTCTTCCCAATAACCTCCAGGCTCTTGAATACCACAAACACCAACTAAACAATGTAGGGGGAAAAACTGCAGATGCTGGTTTAAATCGAAAGTAGACACAAAAGGGCGGCACGGTAGCGCAGCGGTAGAGTTGCTGCTTTACAGCGAATGCAGCGCCGGAGACTCAGGTTCGATCCTGACTACGGGTGCTGCACTGTAAGGAGTTTGTACGTTCTCCCCGTGACCTGCGTGGGTTTTCTCCGAGATCTTTGGTTTCCTCCCACACTCCAAAGACGTACAGGTATGTAGGTTAATTGGCTGGGTAAATGTAAAAATTGTCCCTAGTGGGTGTAGGATGGTGTTGATGTGCGGGGATCGCTGGGCGGCACGGACTTGGTGGGACGAAAAGGCCTGTTTCCGGCTGTATATGATATGATATGATATGATATGATAAAATGCTGGAGTAAATCAACGGGTCAGGCAGCATCTTGGGAGAGAAGGAATGGGTGACGTATCGGGTCGAGACCCTTCTTCAGACCTGAAGGAGGCCCTTCTTGACCCAAAACATCACCCATTCCTTCTCTCCTGAGATCCTGTCTGACCCGCTGAGTTACTCCAGCATTTTGTGTCCACCAACTAAACTATGAACTACAAAGTGTCTTGGCTGCACTAAGGACTTCAGGCTTTTTGCAAAAAATATTTGGGTTTTCAATTTATTGATTTGTTTTTTGTTTATTATGTAATCTTTGAGTAGTTTGTTTACAGGCCTGTTATGCTGCTGCAAGTATGCAGGCTGGTTAATACCAAGCACCTGGAAAGTGACTTTCCACCAGGCCAGACATGATCTATTAAGGACTGCGTGGTGGAGTTGCTGCCTTCCAGCATCAGAGATCCGGGTTCGATCCTGTCTATGGGTGCTGTTTGTACGGAGTTTGCATGTTCTCCCTGTGATCGTGTGCGTTTACCCCAGGTGCTCCGGTTTTCTCCCACATTCCAAAGACGTACAGGTATGTTGATTCGGTAAAGATTGTAAATCGTCCTTCGTGTGTAGGATAGTGGTAGTGTACGGAGTGATCACTGGTCGGTGCCGACTGGACCGAAGGGGCTTGTTTCCGCACTGTATCTCTAAACTGAACTTAACTCTAGGTGCTGGAGTAACTCAGCGCGTTAGGCAGCGTCTGTGGAGGGTAGGCACAAGGAAGTGCAGATGCCAGTTTACAGACAGAAAAAGACTAAAAGTGCCGGAGTAACTGAGCAGATCG
Source organism: Rhinoraja longicauda (assembly GCF_053455715.1). NCBI lineage: Eukaryota > Metazoa > Chordata > Chondrichthyes > Rajiformes > Arhynchobatidae > Rhinoraja > Rhinoraja longicauda. The sequence continues at coordinate 9,127,557 of NC_135963.1, forward strand.
GGCAGCATCTCTGGAGAACATGGGTCTGTTGTTTCAAGTCGGGACCCTTATTCAGCCCGACCCACTCACCAACCCACTGAGTTCCTCCAGTACTCTGTGCTTTGTTAGAGATCTGCGGCTCCTTGTGTTCACAAGTTCACACAAGTTCACAAGCTACAGGAGTAGAACTAGGCCATTTGGTTCATCGAGTCCACTCCGCCATTCAATCATGGCTGATCTCTGGCTCCTAATCCCATTTTCCTGCCTTCTCCCCATAACCCCTGAAACCCGTTCTAATCAAGAATGTGTCTATCTCTGCCTTAAAAATATCCACTGACTTGGCCTCCACAGCCGTCTATGGCAATGAGTTCCACAGATTAACTACCCTCTGACTAAAGAAGTTCCTCCTCACCTCCTTTCTAAAAGAGCGCCCTTTAATTCTGAGGCTATGCCCTCTGGTCCTAGACTCTCCCACCAGTGGAAACATCTATGCTTTTCATTATTCTGTAAGTTTCAATGGAGGCCCCCTCCCTCAACCTTCTAAACTCCAGTGAGCACAGGCCCAGTGCTGTCAAATTCTCATCATATGCTAACCCACTCATTCATGGAATCAGGGATTTGCGATTCCTTGTGTCTCCAGCCTTGATCTACATTCCTTCAGTGTCAAAGAACACCTGCACCAACACACCCGCCTCCTCCTTGTTGCATACCCTGCAGAACTCAGACACATTACATTACTTCACATATAATCAAAAAAGGAGTAATGATTTAAAAATGGAGAAATGCGATTAGAGTCTGCAGCTCCAGCTGCAATGCTGACACCAGCACTGCCACGATGGGACAAATGATTTTGGTGCGTGCCGTAAATTTTGCAGTTGCACCTACAATCCTAATGATGACAGGTAATGAAAATTCAACAACACTACACCAAAAGGCTGATATTCCAACATGTGAAGGGGTCGAATTTCACAAAGCAAATTTGGGCAAAGTGTACTTTAGTGGCTTTTTGTAATGAATTTATAAATAATCTGTCGGCAAATTTATTTGCATTCAAAGTAGAGCTTGCAAATATTATGCCCATATTCTTTACGGCCTCATGAGAAGAAACTGAAAAATGTACAATGCGGCACACTTATCAAAACCTTGCTGGCTTTGATAATAGAACTCGTAATAACTTTATTCAAAAACAGCTAAACGTGGCAGCAATATTGCCATGTTTATTACATTTTACATCGATCACAGTAATCAGGACTTCCTGTATAACCTCATAAAGTCTTGCTGCCATGCTGCAAGAGCCACTTATAACTGTAATGTAACGTTAAGGCTATAACACTTTGATTGGTGTTAAGACACCCTACAATTTTAATAGAGTTGCATTAAAAGTACTGTTAAAATCTCATTACTGTTTTCACTATCAACTCTTTTGAAAACTATATTTGGGGGGGTAGCACATCAATGTCTGTGGAAACAGCATGACACATAATTGTAACAATTTGATTAATTTTTTTACATGTGTAACTCCCTGTAAAATACTTTGATAAAACCTGTATCTTTTCAGGGCAATAGTCAAGTGGGAATAATGTTACTCGCTGGTGTATACGTAGAGTGGAAGATACTAAAATGATTTTCCAAACATCATAATGATACAACGTGTAATCGACTACAATTCTAAAGTTGCTGTATGAATACTGAATTTATCCTGTAATTGTTACTCTTCACAACAGAGAATCAATGTTCCCAAATCAGGTGCATGGTAGTCATCTAAATGCTATAAGATTGTGGCTAGAGTCTGTAACTATAATGACAAGTAAACAATAAATGTTTGGAGATTGTGCTCTGAAGGTCTTGGAAACCTCAGGATTTCTGGACAAGTGTAGTTATAACAGCAATCTCAGCATTTCACATGGGAAGGAACTGCAGATGCTGGTTTGTACTGAAGATAGACACAAAATGCTGGAGTAACTCAGTGGGTCAGACAGTATCTATGGGGAAAAGGAATAGGTGACGTTTCAGGTCGGAACCCTTCTTCAGTCTGAAAGGTCACCAATTCCTTTTCTGCTGAGATGCTGCCTGATTCCAGGGCCGTTTTTACAGCATTATGGGCCCCCGGGCAAAGCAGTGTACTGGGGCCCCTACCGTTACTCTCCCCCACCCCCCTTTCCCTACCAGCCACCCCCCTGTCGTGCCGGCGAAAAGCACTTACCGAAAAGCACTTAGCGATGGACTTAGGGTGCTACATTGTTGCGAAAAGCACTTACAGATCGCTGTGAGAAGCACTTAGTGACCGAAAATGTTGCGAAAAAAGCACTTATTGAGCCTACATTTTTAAAGTAGTATTTATTTATTGCAAGTCACTTAACATACACAGATCAGCATGGGGCCCCTATGCTGCGTTAAGACGGCCCTGCCTGACTCGCTGAGTTACTCCAGCACTTCATGTCCATCTTTGATCTCACCATTTTGCAGCTTTCTCCATTACCGCCAGGGGAACTTGGTCAATAAATAGAAAGATTCTAGCAATTATGAATTTTTCTCATCTAAATTAACCCCCCATGAAATCTTACAACTTACACAACAGCATGTGAGGTTTGAACGACATAATTGCACCGATGCGAACTCTATTTTACATACGTGCAACGTAGTTTCCTCAGATAATACTTCAAAATATAATTGATTTAGAAATAGAACAATTTAATATTAACTTATAACATGTCAGCATCTACCTTCCTTGTATATTTTAATTTTTAGTTCATTCGAGAATGTCTCAACAAGATTAAGTGCTCAATTTGCTCGACAACACCACTGTTGCAGGATGCCAAGGACGTCTTTGAACTGTGTGATAGTATAAGTGGGGAAACCCATGCCTCAATATTTCTGATAGTACCATTGCAGGGTCAAAATGCAAGCCATCCCTTCGCCTCCATTGATGCTGCCTGCCACTGAGTTTTGGATTGACTGAAGGATACAGCATGGAAACAGGCCCTATGGCTCCTCGCTGACTATCGATCATCTGTTCACTCTAGTTCTATGTTGTCCCACCTTCACATCCACTCCCTACGCGCGGGTGGCAATTTACAGAGGGCCAATTAACCTGCAAACCCACACGTATTTGGGATGCGGGGAGGAAACTGGAGCACCCGGAGAAAACCCATGTGGTCACGGGGAGAACATGCTCCTGACAACTGTGTCGAAAAGAGGGGAGGGAAATAATCATTGAACCATTAGTGACATGTAACAGTTTATCAGGAGAGACTGGAGATAATGAGTTTGTTTTTCTTGGAGTGGGAGAGGCATACAAGGGGACCTGATAGAAACATAGAAACATAGAAAATAGGTGCAGGAGTAGGCCATTCGGCCCTTCGAGCCTGCACCGCCATTCAATGTGATCATGGCTGATCATCCAGCTCAGTAACCTGTACCTGCCTTCTCTCCATACCCCCTGATCCCTTTAGCCACAAGGGCCACATCTAACTCCCTCTTAAATATAGCCAATGAACTGGCCTCAACTACCTTCTATGGCAGAGAATTCCACAGACTCACCACTCTCTGTGTGAAGAAATGTTTTCTCATCTCGGTCCTAAAAGACTTCCCCCTTATCATTAAGCTGTGACCCCTAGTTCTGGACTTCCCCAACATTGGGAACAATCTTCCCGCATCTAGCCTCTCCAGCCCCTTAAGAATTTTATATCTTTCTATAAGATCCCCCCTCAGTCTTCTAAATTCCAGCGAGTATAAGCCTAGTCTATCCAGTCTTTCTTCATATGAAAGTCCTGCCGTCCCAGGGATCAATCTGGTGAACCACCTCTGTACTCCATCTTAGGCGAGAATGTCTTTCCTCACATTAGGAGACCAAAACTGTACACAATACTCCAGGTGTGGTCTCACCAAGGCCCTGTACAACTGCAGCAGAACCTCCCTGCTCCTATACTCAAATCCTCTTGCTATGAATGCTAACATACCATTCGATGAGGCAAAGAAATTATGAGCACCACGACTGTGGTGAGGAGTAAAAAAGGTTTGAGGAAATTTAAGGAAACTTGTTTATCATCCAGAGGTGGTTGCAATCTGGAACGCACCTGAGAACAGGGCGAGAACAAGTACTAATACTATATATTTAAGTATCTCAATGAACGCTTGAATCATTAGGATATAGATGTCTCCAGGCACAGTGTTTAGTTTAGTTTATTATCACGTGTACCGAAGTACGGTGAAAGGCTTTTGATGAATGCCATCCATTCAGCGAAAAGACCATACATGATTACAAAAAAAAGCTGGATCAAAGAGATAAGTCTTAATAAGAATCTTAAGCAGAAATAGGTGGTTCGTGGGGGGAAACCGTGTTCAGAAATGTGGAGACTGGAGGGCACTGGAGGGGAATTGAGTGGGGAACGGGCAATAGATCAGCAATGCAGGAGAGGCATTGGGTTGGAAAAGATAAACATGACCAAGAAATGGAGGTGCCATACTGGGGCACGCGAGGAAAATGTCAAAGACTCGAGGGCACAGCTTAAATATCAAAGACTAGAGGGCACAGCTTAAAGACCAGAGGATAAATAGAGAGGGCCAATGTTTAAAGAAAGATGTGCATGCAAGCTTTTTTTACACTGAGGGTAGTGGGTGCCTGGAACGCGCTGCCGAGGGTGGTGGTGGTAAATACGATAGTGGCATTTAAGAGGCTTTTAGATAGGCACCTAGATAGACAATAAACAATAGACAATAGACAATAGGTGCAGGAGGAGGCCATTTGGCCCTTCGAGCCAGCACCACCATTCAATGTGATCATGGCTGATCATTCTCAATCAGTACCCCGTTCCTGCCTTCTCCCCATACCCCCTGACTCCGCTATCCTTAAGAGCTCTATCTAGCTCTCTCTTGAATGCATTCAGAGAATTGGCCTCCACTGCCTTCTGAGGCAGAGAATTCCACAGATATGTAGGTAATGGAAGGATATGAATCACGCACAGGCAGAGGAGATTCGTTTACATTGGCATCATTTTCAGCACAGACATTGCGGCCTGCAGGGCCCATTCTTGTGCTGTACTGTTCTACGCACTATGTTGACATGAATGGCAATGCGATTTTAATTGAGGAGCTTTTCTGTGGTAACTAATGCAAGTCATCAAGCTTTTGGTTATTGGGTAAGTAAGATTAGGTGTAAGAGGGGATGGTTTGAATAACCTTTCGGAACAGTATAATTTGAGATAAGGTCTGGTTTGGAGTAGTCGTGTCAAGCAGTAGGCATTTCAGTTCATTAGTAGCAAAAGAGTGGAGGCAGGCTGGGACAATGTTCAGTAAAGAACAACTGACTACCAAGATAGACACAAAAAACTGCAGTAACTCAACAGGTCACGCAGCATCACTGGAGAAAATGAATAGATGACGTTTTGGGTTGAGATCCTTCTCGACACAAAACGTCACCTATTCCTTTTCTCCAGAGATACTGCTTGACCTGCTGAGTTACTCCAGCTTTTTGTGTCTATCTTCAGTGTAAACCAGCATTTGCAGTTCTCTCCCACACAAATGACAACTAATTGTATAGATTGAGTGAAAGTAGGCAATAAACCATTTACGTTACAAAGTCCTCAGATCTATTGAACGATTATTGCCTCTCCAAGCCATAATACCAGTTCAGTAGAAAAACTTAAATACCATACATGCAAAGAAAAGCACCAATTAAGCCAAATTTGGAGTACTGTGTTCAGTTTTGGTCACCCTGCTATAAGAAGGATGTCATTAAGCTGGATTTGAGGCCCTGAGCTATATGGAAAGGTTGGGCAAGCTCGGATGTTGTTCCTTGGAGCGCAAGAGGCTGAAGGATTATCTTATAGAATTGTATAAAATCATGAGGGGAATAGATAGAGTGAAAGCACCGAGTCTTTTACTGAGGATAGGGCAATCAAGAACCAGAGGAAATAGGTTCATGATGATAGGGGCAAGATTTAATAAGAACCCGACGGGCAACATTATCACACAGAGGGTGATAAGTATAGGGAACAAGCTGCCAGAAGAGGCAGTGAAGGCACTTAAAAGATAGGTACATGGATAGGAAAGGTTTAGAGGGATATGGGCCAAACACTGGCAAATGGGATTAGTTTAGATGGGGCATCTTGGTCAGCATGGATGACTTAGGCCCAAAGGCCTGTTTCTGTGCTGTATGACTCTAGCACTCTAAATCAGCTTCTCAGCAAAGAAATTCCAAATCTGGCATCTGTCCATATCCCAACACTCGGTGTGTGGGACAGTTGGGGATCAAGCTAATTTATAGTTCCTGACCTTTAGTTACCATGGTATTTTACTCACTCAAATAGCATTTCTCCTTCACGTTTCTTCTCTGTATTTAGCTGAGTTTTAGTTTAGACTAGACCAAGTGAACCCATTGGGCCCAACCTCTCCTGCATTGGTGTAGCACCCTCTCCTCCCCCACTCCTCCCCTCCTCCATCCCCTCTTCCAGCCCTCCCCCCTTCTCCCCCCTCCCTTTCCCCCTTCCCCTCCCCCCCACTCCATCCCCCTCAAACCCCCTTATCCTCCTTCTTCCCTCCCTCCACCCTCCTTCCCACCTCCCTCCCTAGGAGATAGATTTAAACTTCAAAATGTGAATAACTTTAAAAATATAACACCGATTTCAATGAAACTTCTTCATTAGCACCAAAGGGACGACGGTGAGTAAGGTGGGCCTAAAATTGTCACGCTGCCGTGTACCGTTTTGGCTGTAGTTCAGGAACAAACAAACAAACAAATGAGAGTTTTAGTATATAGATGTACAGCGTGGAAACAGGCCCTTCGGCCCACCGAATCTGTGCGGACACTAGCACTATCCTACACACACAGGGGACAATTTATAGTTTTACCAAAGCCAATTAACTGACAAACCCGTACATCTTTGGAGTGTGGGAGGAAACCAGAGCACTGGAATAAACCCACGCGGGTCACGGGGAGAACGTACAAACTCCCAACAGACTGCACCCGTGGCCTGGATTGAGACCCCGGTCTCTGGCGTTGTAAGGTGGCAGCTCTACTTCTGCACCACCCTGTTTCATGTCGTTTTAAAAAAATTTTTTTTAATAAGGAACAGAAATGGTAGAGGGGATAGTGGTGATATCCTGTGGTACGCAGTGTGATCAGAGGTGATGGTGCCCATGCTGACCCATGTATTTGCAGCACCCGTTGAGCTGAGAGTATTACATCTGTGACTGGGAAAACAATCAATTTAATTTACCGCAGTTCATTACTGGGTTTTTGCTAGTCACAAAGTTAACAACGCACATTTACTGTGTAATCATTAGAAATGCAAAGCATGTTTCCATTATTTATGTATGCATCCCATACTTTACACCACACGGGAATGCTGTGTTTGCCCGTTTCACTTTTCAACAGGAGACTATCACAACCAACAGGATAGTAGGTGTCCTAAAATGTCTTAATTCAGAAACTGAAAGAGTGTTAACTGAGTCTGATTAGCTCCATTTATCTCTAATTAATTACCTTTACCTAATTAGACACCCTGTTTCCAGTAGACATGAAGTCAAGTAGACTAGATTATTAGTGTACTCATTGTGCCTTTACAAAATCCTGAAATTAATGAAACGTGGAAAAGAATCTGCAGTTTTAATTGCACAGGTGTTGCCTTATGGCAAAGCTTTATCATCTGATTACACCAAGGGATTATTAGTGGCTTTTTATATAGAGGACGAGCTTGTGAAATGTACCTTGGCAACAGCTCATTAGTTTAGGGTTGTTACTGTATTATTTATTACATTCGGTGCTCACTATTACCCAGATTGATTCATTGACCTGTATATTTTTCCTATTCTCCTCATAGAGCAAATACACCTTTGAATACTGCTATGAATTCGCAAAAGAAATAAATGTTCCTGTCCGCTGGTAACCAAATCTCATGTTGCTATAAATGATGCATAATATTGTTTGGCTAATTCAGTTGTCAAGGCTGATTAAATAATTCAAGTGCAAAGCCAAGACTGCCTGCGAACAGCAGGTGTCAAAAGCTGACCCACTGAACACTTCAAACAAAAACTCAAGAGACAACACAACCTTTCACTTGATATTTGCCATAAGATATGTACATAACGCACGCACGTTGCCTCCACATTCATCTTTCAGTTTCAGTTTAGTTTATTGTCATGTGCACCGAGGTACAGCGAAAAGCTTTTGTTGCGCGCTAACCAGTCAGCGGAAAGACAATACATGGTTACAATCGAGCCATTTACACTGTACAGATACATGATAAGGGAATAATGTTTGGTGCAAGGTAAAGCCCGTAAAGTCCGATCAAAGAGCCCTAGGGGTCACCAATGAGGTAGGAAGCTGGGAAGAAACTGCCCCTGAATCTGGAGGTGTGCATTTTCACACTTTTGTACCTTTTGCCTGATGGTAGAGGGGACAAGAGGGAGTGGCCAGGGTGCGACTCGTCCTTGATTATGCTGCTGGCCTTACCAAGGCGGCATGAGGTACAAATGGAGTCAATGGAAAGGAGGTTGGATTGTGTGATGGTCTGGGCTACGTCCACAATTCATTGCAATTTCTTGCGGTCTTGGATGGAGCTGTCCCCAAACCAAGCCATCTTCGTATCAATGATGGTGGAAATTATTTGCATTGATTAACGTCCTACCGTTGCTGCACACAAGCCCTCCGGATAGATATTTCAAGAGGGCTCTGCCCGAGCCAGCTGCCTACCCCTTTTCCGGGGTTACATCCGCGCCCGGGTGGTGTTGGAGAGGGACTTCGCGCTGTCCACGGGCACCCTGGAGGATTTCCGGGACCGCTGGGCACCGCGGGGGATTGGATGTATCCTGGAAGGGGATTGTAATATAATTGTATAATAGGTTCAATTGGTATATTTGTTTGTATAGTATTCTGGTGGTGGGTTCTGTTTTGGTTTTATTGCATTGTATATATTATTTTAATATTTTAATAAATATTTTTGATTTATATTTAAAAAAAGATAGATATTTCAGTAGCTCGTGGGCTTTGACCATGCATGCAGAAGTCCATTACACTGAAGAACCTTCCCTCAACAATTCAACAGGAGTGAGCCAATCAGCCCTTCAGCCTCCTCTGCCAGGTGTTGTTCATGGCCAGTCCGTGATTTATTCCAGCTACTGGGCATGCTAGATACTTTTTTAATCTGCTCGCCTGACGTTGTGGTGTCGACCTCAGTCTTGGCAGCTCCAATTACCATTGGATTCAGATTTTCATCGCCATTTGTGTGAAAATCTGCTTCGTGATTTCACGCTAATTTTAAGATGATGAATACCAAGACCACAGAAGGCTGTGGAGGCCAAGTCAATGGATATTTTTAAGGCAGAGATAGACAGATTCTTGATTAGTACGGATGCCAGGGGTGGTGGGGAGAAGGCAGGAGAAGGCAGGAGAATGAGGTTGAGAGGGAGAGATAGATCAGCCATGATTGGATGGCGGAGTAAACTTGATGGGCCGAACGGCCGAATTCTGCTCCTTTCCCTTATGAGCATTCTCCAAAAATTGAGATCTACAAAAATTGGTGATTTAGATTAGGGAATGTTTTTACCACACTGCAGTTTAAATTTCTGATTTTTTCTTGCATTCCACGGGAATAATTTTATCAATCGGCTTGTGGATTGGGATGTACATTGAGAACCATTTCTCTCGCAGAAGAATAGTCTGTGCTTTCAAAATACATTTTATTCATTCCCTCATATGTTCATCATTAGCACCAGGAGCTAACTCGTTCTTACCAATACTTGACCCTTTCTCTTTATTTCAATAATCTGTTGTGTACTTATTAATGAGCTCTTGAAATGAGGCAGTTGAGACTGTCTATTTTGGTAAAAAAAAAAATAATTGAGAGGAGTCAGACTGCAATTCCACTGAGGCCTTGTGAAGATGGAACAAACTGTGAGACATAATGAATGTCATCAGAACTCAGAAGCAAACTAGCTGTTTCTAAGTCAATCACTGTATAATAAACGGGCTGCTCAATCATTTAATGAAAGTTCTCCCACTTTCCACAGACTTGTTTGTTGCTCCTTGCTTTCTGGGAGGGTAAACTATGTTTTCACGAGGCAAATGTCAACTAGACTTTTGGGCAGATGAAGATGTCGGCAGATTATATTGGAAACGGAGACGTGAAAGGAGTTTCTGTTCTCAGGCCTCCTGAGAACATCTGCAATTCGCAGGCATGTTGTCAGTGATTTCTAGTACAGAGATGAGGCAAACCATTATTTGGATGTGGTGGTGTGAAGGGTCTCACTTGGAAGAGCATAATGACATGCTTGGTATACATAGAACACAGAACAATGCAGCACTTCTAATAACACAGATTGGCGACTTAGCACAACCTCTCTCATGTGAGACGCATTATAATTGAGGTATGTGTGGGGTGGAGCAAATAAACACGCAAACACATACATTAGAAACAGGAATAGATCATTCAGGCCCTCAAGCCGATCCATCGAAGAAGGGTCTTGACCCGAAATGTCACCCATTCCTTCTCTCCAGAGATGCTGCCTGTCCCGCTGAGTTACTCCAGCTTTTTGTATCAAGCGTCATTCCATGCAATCAATCAATAACCTGAATGCATCCTCAGCTCTGCATTCCTGCCTAGCTCTGGTAACCCACAGCAACTGAGGTATCGTTGCAACATCACTTATTCATTCAATACCATCATCCCCTCCAAACTGGTTGCCAAACTCACGGAACTGGGCCTCTGCCCATCCCTCTGCAACTGGATCCTCGACTTCCTCATCAACAGACCACAATCTGTACGAGTTGGCAACAAACCTTCCTCCTGCATGTTCAGCCCCCTGCCCTACTCACTCTGTACCCGTGACTGTGTAGCCAGACACAGTTCCAAATCTATCTTCAGACTCGCCACCGTTGTTGAATGAATTACAAATAACGATGAGTCAGGGAATCGGAGGGAGATCGATTGATTGACCAAATGGTGCCAGATCATCAACCTTATCTCAACGTCAGTAAAACCAAGGAACTGATTGTTGACTTTGGAAGAGGGAAGTCAAGGATCCACAATCCTGTCTTCATTGAAGGGACGGTGTTGGAGAGAGTCAAAAACTTCAAATACCTGGGCGTCTATATCCCTGAAAATGTCCTGGACCCAGTACATTGATGCAATCATAAAAGAAAGCCCATCAATGCCTCTACTTCCATACCATATTGTGGAGATTCGATATGTCAACAAATACTCTCTTGACCATCTACAGGTGTACAGTAGAGAGCCTATTGACTGGTTGCATCATGGCCTGGCTCGGCAACTCGAATGCCCAGGAATGAAGAAGATAGCAAAATTGATGAACACTGCCCGGTCCATCACAGGTTCTGACCTCCCCACCACTGAAGGGATCTACAAGAGCCGTTGCCTCAAAAAGGCAGCCAGCATCATCAGAGACACACATCACCCTGGCCACACTGTCATTTTATTGTGAGTGTGTGTGTGTGTGTGTGTGTGTGTGTGTGTGTGTGTGTGTGTGTGTGTGTGTGTTCGTGTGTGTGTTCGTGTGTGTGTTCGTGTGTGTGTTCGTGTGTGTGTTCGTGTGTGTGTGTGTGTGTGTGTGTGTGTGTGTGTGTGTGTGTGTGTGTGTGTGTGTGTGTGTGTGTGTGTGTGTGTGTGTTCGTGTGTATGTGTGTATGTGTGTGTGTGTGTGTGTGTGCTGATTTTTGTTTTTGTTTATTATGGTGTTTACAGTGTACTGTGTTTACATATCTGTTGTGCTGTTGCAAATAAGATTTTCATTGTTCCATTTCGGGACCTATGACAATAAAACACTCTTGACTCTGGATGTATCAGTCATGCAAGTCAGCAGAGATTCAATATGGCTCTGGAGCACTGATATTATGGTATTTTGAAATGACTTTACTTATTTTAATATTATGTGCTTCTAAATGTTCTTAAGAGAACCTATCAAACCTGGGGACAGCATGCGACAGCGCCCGCAATAAGCAACGATACCTGGCGACAAGCCAGCTGTCGGTGAGAAATTTCACTCCGGATGATTTCTCAGCGACACGCTGAGATCCGCTACAATCTTTGGAAGACTCCTCACGATCATGCCCGCGACACCCCGGCGAACTGTCGGCGACAGCCTAGTCGCCGGCAGTCGCCTTAAAATCGCCTAAGTGGGACAGGCCCTTAAGCAACAGTGGAGCAAACAGGGCAAGTGCTCAGATCAGTTTCCACACAACAAAAGCTTTTCACTGTCCTCAGTACACGTGACAATAAACGAAACGAAACTAAATTCTTTCCTGACTGTCGGAGAATCCTTTGGGTTAACGGGGGATGGAATCTGATCAGGAAGGAATGGTATGGTCAGTACTGTGGCACAGCAGGTAGTGATGCTACCTCAAAGCTCCAACCACCATGTAATTCTAACTGCAATGCCATAACACTGTAACACTATATTCTGCACTTTGGTAGTTTTTTTCTTTGCACCACCTGTTGTACTTGTTTAATAGCTTGATTGTATTCATGTAGTTTAGTTTAGTTTAGTTTCGGTTAGTTTGTTGTCAGGTGTACCGAGGTACAGTGAAAAGCTGTCATTGCGTGCGAACCAGAAAGCGGAGAGACAACACACGATTACAATCGAGCCGTCCACAGTGTGCAAAGCTAGCACATCTGATATGGCTGGGTAGCACACAAACAACGTTTATCACTGTATATCAATAACGTGACAACAACCCAATACCAAATATCATTACCAGCACCGATCCAAGTTTAATCCAGATCTCAGGTGCTGTCAATGTGGAGTTTACACGTTCTCCCTGTGATCATATGGGTTTCTTCCAGGAGTTTGCGTTTCCTCACACGTTCCAAAGGTTGGTATATTAATTGGCCATTGTAAATCGCATTTACTCTGTTGGTGAATGGTAGAATTTGGTGCAGTTGATTGGAAGGTTGGGAGAGAGATAATGGGATCGGTGTAGCATTAATGGGAACACAGATGGTGCAGATCCTGGAATCTTGAGCTAAACACAAATTGCTGGAGGAAACTCAGTGGGCCAAGCAGCATCCGGGGAGCTTGAATTAAACACAAAATGCTGGAGGAACATCAGTCTGAAGATCAGTAAAGTCCTGATCCAAAACATCGTTTGTCCATTCCTTCCCCAGATGCTGCCTAACCTGTTGAGTTACTCCAGCTCTTTTTGTCTTGCTTTAGTGTAAATGGGTGTATGATTTGTACGGACTCAATGGGACAAAAGACATGCCTCCGTGCTGTCTGACTCTATGTAATGCATGCGTAAGGATTTCCGATTCAAACCATGGATTCAAGACAAACAATGATGAGGCCCTATCTGCTCCAGTTGCATAAATTAGTATTCAAGGCAGTACATAGCACCACCCATACTTGGTTAATAGTCCTCATGGGAAACAAATTAGGCTTTAGAGATACATTCTGGAAACAGGCCATTCAGCCCACTGAGTCCACGCCAACCAGCGATCGCCACGTACACCAGCATTATCCTACACACTTGGGACAATTTACAATTTACAGAAGCCAATTAACCAACAGACCTCTACATCTTTGGAGTGTGGGAGGAAACCAGAGCATCCGGACAAAACCCACATGGTCACAGGGAGAACGTATAAACTCTGTCCAGACAGCACCCTTGGTCAGGATTGAACCTGGGTCTCTGGCACTGTAAGGTAGCAACTCTACCAGTGCGCCACTGTGCCGCCCGATTGATATTCTAGAAGTGGAATAAGGTTGTGTGTGAATTTAAGAATGATCAAAAAAGCCCAGAAAAAAATGGCAGTATGTAAGATTGTCCCGCTCTTGCAAGTTTCATGAACAAAGTACTTCAGATTTCATTCCGCTATTCACAGCTTCATTATTCTGCAAAACGTCTATTCAAGGAACACGATTAAAGACAGGCTTCAATAGGTGAAAGTAGACAAAGACAGGTAATGGGACTCCACAACTAAATTCCTTACCTCCTGCATAAATAAATCCTCCTGGCCATTAAAAGCTTATAAAAACGCACAGGTTTCCATTGTGTGTAATGATTTTGGCATTTGTCATCAAACTCTGAACATATTCTGTCAACAATCAACAGAATTGAGTTGATCTACTTCATTATTCCAATTTTGGTTTCTTTTGCGGTTGATAAGATCTAGAATTGCTTTGTCCGCTTTCTGTGGATTTGTTTGTGAGCCTGTGTCTGGGATACTTCCAATTATAGTTCCAAGCAAAACTTCAGTATTTCCATCTGATTGCTTAATTGCATATTTCTGATGCCTATATCCGTATCATGGTGAGATTTTTCCAGATGAAAATGTTGGTTAGTCAGGAAGATGCTATTTCCCAGGTTCAAAACAGGCAACCAATATCTTCCAGCAGTGTACCTTGCCTTCTTCGACCGATTGATAAATATTTAGACTTCAGACTTTAGGCTTTAGAGATACAGGCCCTTCGGCCCACCAAGTCCATGCCGACAATCGATCACCCCATGCACTATTACTATCCTACACACGAGAGAGTGGTGGGTGCCTGTAGCATGCTGCCATGGGTGGTGGTGGAGGCAGATGCATAGTGGCGGTTAAGAGGCTTTTAGATAAGCACATGGATACCCTGGGAATGGAAGGATCTTTGTCATGTGCAAGCAGAGGAGACTTTGTTAACTTGGCATCATAAGGTCATAAGTGAACGGAGCAGAATTAGGCCATTCAGCCCATCAAGTCTACTTCACCATTCAATCACAACTGATCTATCTCTCCCTCCTAACCCCATTCTCCTACTTTCTCCCCATAACCCCTGACACCCGTCCTAATCAAGTCCTTTGTACAACCAAGACAATTTGTAGGTTATAGTTCAGTTGGTGTTTGTAGTGTTCAAGATCCTGATGGTTGTTGAGAAGAAGCTGTTCCTGAACATGGATGTCACAGTTTTCAGAATCCTATACCTTCTTCCTGATGGCAGGAGTGAAATGAGAGTTGTGGCCAGGAAGGTGTGCGTCCTTGATGATGCTGGCTGCCTTCTTGAAGCAGTGCCTCCTATAGATCCCTTTGATGGAGGGGAGGTCAGAAGCTGTGATGGGCCGGGTGATGAAAACATGATGGAAGGAGTTGACAGTACTTGGTCCACGGGTGGAGAATGAGACCATTCATTACTAAACCTGTGTCTCGAATCAAACGTAGATGGAGGGACTGTGGCACTGTACACAGAACTGGAGCATCTTCATACATTCAGTGCAGTAAAGGGAACTCAAATGGCTTGTTGATTGTTTGCAGCATGCACTGAATATTGAACATAATATTCCAAAGTGACGTCTCACCCGTCAGCTTCTTACACTGAATACTCCCAGCCTATCCAACTTCTCCATTTCACTCAAGCTCTCCAGCCTTGCGAACATCCTTGTGAGTCTCTTTTGCACCCTTTCCAGCTCAATATCCTTTCCACAGCTGGGTGACCAGAACAGCACACAATACTTCAGTCTGAAGAAGGGTCTCGACCCGAAACATCACCCACTCCTTCTCTCCTGAGATGCTGCCTGACCTGCTGAGTTACTCCAGCATTTTGTGAATAAATACCTTCGATTTGTACCAGCATCTGCAGTTATTTTCGTATACTCCAGGTGTGATCAATATAGCTCAATGCCCAGGCCTATGAAGGTACGCGTGCAAATCAACCAGAGAGATTTTTTCACTAATGTCCGAGGCAGTATTTATTGGCCAACCTTAATTGCCCCTGAGAAAGTGACATTGTACTGCTTTCTTGAGCCTCAATGTAGCCTATTCGGCCATTTCAGAAAGCAATTTTAGAGTCAACTATAAAGCTCTCTTAAAAAGTTTGCTCTGTAAATATTCCCTACACACATTATTTTAGCTTGAAAACACCATTCATTATCATCTGCTTTAATTTGTTTTCTTTTCTCAGTCGGTTAAACCATTAGTTTATCCAAAAAACAATTCTCCATCCAAATGATCCAATTGTAACTGAATTGAATAATTTATTCTGTCCATTTTAAGGACCTCAGCAATTCCTCTTTAAATCCACCCTGCATGCAATCAAAATTGTTACGAGAACAGCCCGTACAGACAGCGCCCCTAGTTGGGATCGATCCTGGGTGTCTGGCGCTATAAGGCAGCAACTCTACCACTGCGCCACTGTGCTGCCCCTGATTCTTTTTTTTCTATCAGTGAGGACTTTGGCAAGATTCAGGTGACTGCCTATATTATCAACCTGTGGATGACGCATCAGATTGAATGTTGCTGTCAAGCCCCTTTGGACGAAGATCAACGATTTCCCTCCACCGCATCCCAGGATGTTACTATTTGGGAACCTTGCGTTGCCTGAAAAATCTTCCCATGTGAATGTGTGGCAGGATAGCTTACTTCATTGGCAGATGTGGTCAGAGTCACTGAGGATCCTTACAGTACTGTTTTACCCAAGTTCACAGGGAGATGAGTCAAGAGTGCTTGTCATATATACGGAAAATGGAACGATGAAATTATTACCTGCAGCATAATAGCAGGGCTATACACACAGTACTCATAGATAACATAATAAACAAAACAAAATTCAATAGATTCAGAATAAGCAATATTAGTGATAAAAATGCCCAAAGTCATAAGGTTATAAGGTCATAAGCTCATAAGTGTAAGAGGCTTTTAGTTAAGCACATGAATATCCTGACAATGGAGGGATCTTCGTCATGTACAAGCAGAGGAGACTTGGTTAACTTGACATCATAAGATCATAAGTGAAAGGAGCAGAATTAGGCCATTCGGCCCATCAAGTCTACTCCACCATTCAATCATAGCTGATCTATCTCTCCCTCCTAACCCCATTCTCCTACCTTCTCCCCATATCCCCTGACACCCGCCCTAATCAAGTCCTTTGTACAACCAAGACAATTTGTGGGTTATAGTTTAGTTGGTGTTTGTGGTGTTCAAGATCCTGATGGTTGTTGAGAAGAAGCTGTTCCTAAACCTGGACGTCACAGTTTTCAGAGTCCTATACCTTCTTCCCGATAGCAGGAGTGAAATGAGAGTTGTGGCCAGGGCGGTGTGTCCCCTTGATGATGCTGGCTGCCTTTTTGAAACAGTGGCCCCGTTTGATGGAGGGGAGGTCAGTAGCCGTGATGGGCCGGGCGATGAAAACATGATGGAAGGAGTTGACAGTACTTGGTCCAAGGGTGGAGAATGAGACCATTCATTACTAAACCTGTGTCTTGAATCAAACATAGATGGAAGGACTGCGGCACTGTACACAGAACTGGAGCATCTTCATAGACAATAGACAATAGGTGCAGGAGGAGGCCATTCGGCCCTTCGAGCCAGCACCGCCATTCAATGTGATCATGGCTGATCATTCTCAATCAGTACCCCGTTCCTGCCTTCTCCCCATACCCCCTGACTCCGCTATCGTTAAGAGCTCTATCTAGCTCTCTCTTGAATGCATTCAGAGAATTGGCCTCCACTGCCTTCTGAGGCAGAGAATTCCACAGATTCACAACTCTCTGACTGAAAAAGTTCTTCCTCATCTCAGTTCTAAATGGCCTACCCCTTATTCATACTTTCAGTGCAGTGAAGGGAACTCAATTGCTTTGGTTTTTTAGTTTAGTTTAGAGATACAGCCCTTCGACCCACCGAGTCCGAACCGACCTAACGACCAGCGATCCCTGCACATTAACACTACCCTACACACACTAGGGGCAATTTTACATTTATACCAAGCCAATTAACCTACAAACCTGTATGTCTTAGGAATCTGGGAGGAAACCGAAGATCTCGGAGAAAACCCACACAGGTCACGGGGAGAAGGTACAAGCTCTGTACAGGTAAGTGCCCGTAGTCAGGATGGAACCCGGGTCTCTGGCGCTGTAAGGCAGCAACTCTACCGCTGCACCACCGCGCCACATTATTGCCTTGTTGATTGTTTGTAGTATGCATTGAATATTGAATTTTCCCCTCATATTTTATAGTCCCTTGTTGTAGATGTTTTTCCCACTTCAGTCTCTTGAGTTTTTCCTATCTCGCGCCAGTTGTTGCATTCCATTATACATGCAGAGGTTTACCCTACAGCCTGTTGCCAGCTCATCCTCCTGACTACAATTGTTACAGGCTTGGGAAAGTTCAATCTCGCCTGGGCTTTGCTTTGATGTTATTATTAATGCATTCATGGGGCATGTGCCTTGGATTCAAGAGCAAAGTTTAAAAAATTGAATTCTTATCCATATTAAATTTTTCCCTTTCATCTATTTCCAATATTGCATTGAGAAAAATGTAACACAGTAACGCTATTTATTTTTTTACATGTGCCACAATGACACTCTTAACCATCTCAGCAATGGCTCCATGCACAGTGGTGCAGCGGTAGAGTTGCTGCCTTTTGCAGCACTAGAGATCCGGGTTCCATCCTGGCTATGGGTGCTGTTGTGCGGAGTTTGTACGTTTTCCCTGTGACTGCGTGGGTTTCCTCCGGGTGCTCCGGTTTCCTCCCACATTCCAAAGACGTGCAAGTTTGTAGGTTGATGAGCTTCTGAAAATTGTCCCTGGTGTGTAAGGTAGAACGAGTGTATGGGTGATCGCTGGTCGGTGTGGACATCCACGTTGTATCTTTAAACTAAACTAAACAATGTACATTGCACATTGTACAATGCACATTGTCCCTAAATAAATGGCCTAGTAAGTGCCATTTGACCTATATATTCTGACAGAGGTATCTGACAAAAAGCTTTATTTGCATTGTTTTTTAACACAGGCACTTCCCGACTTATGTAAGGCTAACGTTCCCTGGACCCTTACACAAGTCAGATTTGACGCAAGTCAGAATCACCATCCACATCCCCTGCCCGAAATAACTCACTGAGCCTGAAGAAGCGTCTCGACCCGAAACGTCACTTACCCACAGATGCTGCCTGGACTTCTGAGTTATTCCAGCACTGTGTCCACTACTGTTTCAGCGGCATCCGGCTAAGTCCAGGGCACTTTCTGCAGCATGCGGCCTCCTGGGTAAGCTATGCCGCCATTGCTGGCTTGTTTCTGATGTAAACTTGAGTGATCGCATAGTGTTGTGAAAATTACAAACTGCCAGAATTGTTTACACAAGTGCTAGTTTACATAAGTCGCCTATTGTGTAAGTCCTGTACAAGTGAAAATCTGGGGTAATGAGACCTATTACGACAAGAACTGAAGGTACTGGATATTTTATTAACCATCTTCGTCGGAGTTATTTAACTGTTAACACAAAAAACCTGCCTCCACATTGAATGGTTCTGTGCATGAACACGGAAACCCATTCACAGTAGCCATTACTGTTATCCTGCCATTTTCTAAATATTGGTGTCCCGGATCGATGGTGGTAATAATGGCAGAAAATTCTCAGATACTCGCAGAAGGACATTTGCCTGACCTGCACAGAAATAAAAGGCATCAGTTCTAACCACAAAGTGGAGACAAAGGCACACAATTATCAACTGTTCTGTCAACTCGCTGACCCCATTTCCTTAAATTCTAAAAGATCCACAAAATAAGTAAAACATAGAAGAAATTGGTCATTTATTTGGCCCATCAAGTCTCCTCCAACATTCAATCATGGCTAATCTACTTTCCCTTCTCAACCCCATTCTTCTGCCTTCTTCCCATACCCTTTCACGCCCTTACTAATCATCAAAATAGACAAAAATCAGGTGGTCAAACGTGCTATCAATGTACTCATCAATGACTGGCATTAACCCAAGGAATGAAGGAGATTACAAAGTGTGATGGACACAGCCTGGTCCATCATGGGTACTGACCTCCCCGCCATCTATGGAAGATGCTGCCTCTAAATAAGCAGCCAGCAACATCATCAAAGCCCCACACCACCCGGGCAATGCTCTCATTTCACTCCTATCTGTGGGAAGAAAGTATAAGGATCTGAAAACCATGACCAAGGATGGCTTCTTCCCAACAACCAACAGGCTCTTGAGATGACACAACACTAACCTCAATGATGGTTAGTGCACTGTGGCCTTTGGGCTTTTTTTTACACTGGTATTGGGATTATTAATTTATTTA